>NW_026020302.1:1040616-1258567 GCF_900185275.1 Solanum verrucosum | reverse complement strand
TTAATTTGTGAAACACATCTTCACAAACGACCCTCAAATCATGGATAAATATCTTATGAGGAAAGAATCAAAGGAAGGACAAAATTGTACTCACAATCTTGATCAATAAAATTATGTTCCTTCATATTTTATTTGTGATTGCAATTTATTTTCTATCACTTTAAAATTTTTTGCAAATAAATTGTCACGCCCAGTGGGACCAAATCTGCTTTTCATCTCTTCTCTCACAAATCAAATCTGCAAATCTGAAGTCACAAAACCGCAAAGGTAGAAGAATGAGTTCAAGTCTCGTCTTTGAGTTTCATCAAGTCTACACTCCGACAAACCTTGAAGCATGGACATTTGTAGACATTGAAATTTTGTACAACTCTACAAGATGTGTTCAATTCGAGTATAGACTCTACAAAGTGTATTCAATTCCAATTAGGATTCTTAGAGGCTATTTAACCCTAGACCTTATTTCATGCCTATATAAAGGGCACTATATTCCCTTAAAAAGGCATATCAAATATTCCTCAAATTCATGGAATATTCATGAAGAGATCAAATCCAAATCATTCTAATTTGGGATATACGTCACTAATGACCCTCGAATCTTGGATAAATCTTAGGAGAGTAGAACAGAATTGTACCTGCATCATTTATTAATAAACTATTCATGTTTCTTCATAGTGGTTGATTTATTTTTCTATCACTGTAAAATTTGTTGCAAACAACATCGTCTAGCAACACGATGTATTTATTATCATAAATCCTTTAAAAATTATGAATTTAAATTTACTATTATAATTTTAGTGAATTTTTACCTATGAAGATATGCCTCGTAAAAAATATATCTGGATTCAGATGAATCCTTTGGTAAATTGAGCCACTAATCCTCATGCGGTATAAAACTCATTTTCATGACTTACATACCAGGTAGGTATCAGTTTACATCAATGTAATTAAGTACCTTAATTTTTAAAAATTATTTTTGGAGATTTCTTGTTGCAATTGAAAGAACTTAAGTGGTTTTCAGAGGTTGGATAGAGAAATTAACAAGTTGTGTAAAATATGATTAATTGATAGGTGGGGGTGGATCTAGCGAGTAGAGTGTCATTTATGAATTTAGGTGAATTTATTGATATCATTAAAATATAAATTCATAAATTTTGAATTTTGAATTCACCTTAATAATAATGAAATAATACAAGAAGGCAAAAATATGAGAAGTATAAAATTTGCATAAATTAAAGTGTTTGAATTCTGGCATTAAGATAGCTCGTATATAATGTAAAATAGCAAAAAAAATCATAGGAGAATTAAGGACATAAACCAAACCTTCAACTATTCTAATTAATGGTCAACTAAATAAGTCTATTATTTTTCTAAAAATGGTAGCAGAGGCAGATCTAGATCATTAGCTACAGATTTGATGACGGGTACGTAACTGTACAAATCCAATGTCCTTTTTTCTCTTTAAATTATCATTTTCTTTATATTTATATGATTTTTCTTTTAATAATATTATCGCAGTTGTTGATCCAAACCCCCAGCTCCTTTCAGGGTGTGTTTAATATGGAAAAAAATGAATAATGTTTTTTAATATTTTCATATTCAGTTAATCAAAAAATTTGAATAATATTTTCTCTAAAAAATAAGTTTTTTTAAAAAGAGGAAAATAACTTTCTTAGTGAAAGTAGGAAGAACATATTTCACTAGTGAAATTCCACAGTGATTATGTCATCTGCCACCTCAACACACCTCATCACCCCACACCGATACTCCCTTCACCTCCACCTCTCATAGTATTTGTCAAAATTATATACAAAACTCCAAAAACAGGTTTCAAAAATGCATTTACCATAAAAAAATATTTTCTTTTGTACCAAACACACCCTTACTTTTTAATTATAAATAAAAGAAACAATAGAAAATTACAAGACATTTCAAGTGACTTTGCCATAAAGAAACAAATGTTGTTTCCACTCTTTTTAGCCCTTGTTATCTTCATTATTCTCAGTTTCCTTCTTGCTAAAGCCAAAAGGAATGGAAATAACATTCTACCACCAGGACCTTTAGGGTTGCCATTTATTGGAAATTTGCATCAATTTGATGGTTTAACCCCTCATCTCTATTTTTGGAAACTTTCCAAGAAATATGGGAAAATATTCTCATTGAAATTTGGTTCTACTCCAGTAGTTGTAATTTCTTCAGCAAAATTAGCAAAAGAAGTAATGAAAACACAAGATTTAGCATTTTGTAGTAGACCTTCTACTCTCTGCCAGCAAAAATATTCTTACAATGCTCAAGATATTGCCGCGTCACCTTACAATGACAATTGGAAAGAACTTAGAAAAATATGTGTTGGTCATTTATTTAGTCCAAAAAGAGTACAATCTTTTATCCCAATTCGTGAAGATGAAGTATCAAGAATGATCAAGGAAATATCTCAACAAGCTGTCACTTCCCGAATTACCAATTTGAGTAGTATATTGATTTCACTAACGACTACAATTATTTGTAGAGTTGCTTTTGGTATTAGGTATGATGAAGAAACACATGAAAGGAGGAATTGTAATGAACTTTTAAAAGTGACTGAAGAAATGTTGGTAAGCTTTTTTGTCTCTGATTTTTTCCCTCTCTTAGGATGGATCGATAATCTCTCCAAAAAAATAAATATACTTGAGAAGAATTTTAAGGATTTGGATGAGTTTTATGAAGGACTCATTGAGCAGCATCTTAGTCCCAATAGGCCAAAATCCATGGAAGAAGGAGATATTATTGATCTTTTACTCCAATTGAAGAAAGAGAAGTCAACTCCAATCGATCTTACTTTGGACAACATAAAGGCTATCATTATGGTAATGAACTACTCCATTTTATATATGGTGGTGCTGGTAAATACATGCATGTCAGTTGCTTACACCTACCTAAACAATTAATCTTTCATTGGTTTGGTGTTAATACTCGATCATGTTGCTAAGTATTTTTCATGGTCACGATCATAATATAAAGAAAGATTTTTGTCAAATATTAAAAAGATGATTTTAAGTTTGTGGCATTACACATGTTATAGCTTGATTAGAAAAATATTTGAATAAAGATAAAATGAGAAATTCAAAGTTTTCGAATACATGAAGATATATTTTGTGGCAATGTTTTTATCCTCTTAATTTATCTTGTAGAATATGCTAGTTGGTGGAACGAACACTAGTGCAGCTACAATAATTTGGGCAATGACAGCCTTGATAGCGAACCCAAATGCCATGAAGAAAGTTCAAGCAGAAATTAGAGAATCAGTTGGGAAAAAGTCCATAGTGAATGAGGATGATGTCCAACTCTTCCATATTTCAAAGCAGTGATAAAAGAGACACTTAGATTGTATCCACCGGCTCCATTGTTAGTACCAAGAGAGACAATGAAAAATTCCATACTAGAAGGATATGAAATTAAACCAAAAACTATAATTTATGTTAACGCTTGGGCAATTGCAAGAGATCCTGAAATATGGGAAAATCCAGAAGAATTTATACCTGAGAGGTTTCTGAATAGTGATATTGATTATATTGATTTTAAGGGCCAAAATTTTGAGTTGATTCCATTTGGAGCAGGCAGAAGAGGGTGCCCAGCTATGGCACTCGGTGTGGCAAATGTGGAACTTGTACTTTCTAATCTCCTTTACGCTTTTGATTGGGAGTTGCCTTGTGGAATGAAAAGAGAAGACATTGACACTAATGTTTCTGCCAGGACTTACTATGCATAAGAAAAAACCTTTGTGCCTTGTTCCTCAAAATTATCTCTAGAAATTAAACAAGATCAAACTCCAATGTTTAAATTATTTAAATATGTATGTATGATTTCGCTAGTTATCCATGTTTAATATGGTCATATGGTTTTATGACTGTTATTTTTCGTTTTAAACTTGTAATGGAGTAGTTGAAGAGGGGAAAACATTTTCACAAATATTTTTTTTCTTTGTTATTCATATGTTCAATTATATAAATTTCCATCCAACATAATAAGGTATTATTTATAAATAAAATAAAAGCAGCAATCAAAGAACCATATTTTAAGAGTTCTATTTAAACCATCCAAACGACCCTTTAGTTTGTGAAACATGTCGTGTAGCAATTACAAGATGCATTAATAATCAGAATCAATAATCCTCTTATCTCTTGATACGACTGTGGATTCAAAATTAAACTTGATGAATTTGATTTTAATTTTTTTTAAAAATTAAATTTAAAAATTAGAAGTACAAATTTTAATATTTAATTTTAGTGAATTTTCACATATTAAGATATGCCTCACAAAAAAAACTGGATTCGAATGAGGGCTAGTTGCATCTGCCATTGATCCTCATTGTCTATACTAACACATGTTATAAATTCATTTTCACGACTTATATGCCATGTAGGTATCAATTTACATCATGGTAATTAAGTACATGTAGAAATTAACAAGTTGTGTAAAAGTTGATTAACTGATAGGTGGGGGTGATCTAACTAGTTATAACTAGAGCGTTGTATATAAATTTACATGAATTTAACTTGAAGATTATTAAAAATAATTCATAAATTTTAAATTTTGAGTTCGCCTATTAATCACTTAATTAATAAGTGGTAAACATCTTCCTTTCACTAATAATTAACTTTGTGCAAAACAATATTATATATTTAAAAAAATAAAATTCTTATCCTTAAGACTTTTATAAACCCTCATGGAGCCATGGTGGGAAGGAGGTTTTAAGGAAAAAGGTTGGCATTAATCCTTACCTCGTATATTCTAAAATAGCAAAAAAATTCATAGGAGAAGGACAAAAACCAAACCTCTTCTATCCTAATGGTCAACTAAAAATATAAAAAATGCATGTAAAAAGAGTTTTTTTTTAAAAAAAAATCATGTAAGGACAAAGGCGTGGGGCCTATGGCCTTACAAGGCGCAGACAGACTTGCTTTGTCTGCTTGCGCCTTCTAAGGCGCATAGGTGCCCGTGCCTTGCTACCCTAATTTAAACGATTTCCAACCTATCGTTTAAATGTTGCCCTTTTGATTTCAAACTTATTTTTTGTTTTCCTTTTGTAATTTTTGGTCAATTTTTTTTACCCTTTTGGCTCTAGACTCTATAGAAGTATACACTCCACAATTGCAACACCAAGTGCATTGTCTGCAGAGACCATTGCCTTTATTATCCCAGCTCAAGCACACAAAATATTTCTCAGTAAATTGATCTCTTATAGATATTTGACTTTAAAAATGATGAATTTAAATTTACTATTTTATTATAGTGAATTTTTACATATTAAAATATGCCTTGTACAAATTATAACTAGATTCGGATGAACCCGTTGGCTAGCTGCATTTACCACTGGTCCCCATTGTCTATATTGACACATGCTATAAAACTCATTTTCATGACTTATATATATATGCCAGGTAGGTATCAATTTTGAATTAATGTTTTGGAGATTTCTTGTTGCAATTGAAAAAAATTAAGTGATTTTCAGAGATTTGAGAGGGAAATTAACAAGTTGTGTAAAGATGATTAAGTGATAGATGGGGTGGATCTTGCTATATATAGTAGAGTGTCATTTATGAATTTATGTAAATTTAATTTGAGATTATTAAAAAAATAATTCATAAATCTTTTTTGTATCCATCTCAATAATAATAATGAAATAATACAAGAAGACAAAATATGAGAAGTATAGTATTTTCCATGAAAAACCATTATCCTTCGTGCCAAAAAAGCCCTTACTTGTTAATTAGTATAAATGAAAGAAACAGCATAAAATTTTAATACAAGACATCAAGTGACTTTGCAGTACAAAATTTTAATATTGCCAAAAATAAAAAAACAATATGTTCTTTCCATTCTTTGTAGCCCTTGTTATCATCATTATTCTCAGTTTTCTTCTTCCAAAAGTAAAAAAGAATGAAAAAAACATCCTGCCACCGGGTCCTTTAAGGTTACCATTCATTGGAAATTTGCATCAGTTTGATGGTTTAACCCCTCATATCTATTTTGGAAACTTTCTAAGAAATATGGAAATATATTCTTATTGAAACTTGGTTCTACTCCAATAATTGTAGTTTCTTCAGCAAAATTAGCAAAAGAAGTAATGAAAACACAAGATTTAGCATTTTGCAGTAGACCTTCTATTTTGGGCCAGCAAAAATTATCTTACAATAATCAAGATATTGCCACGTCACCTTACAATGACCACTGGAAAGAGCTTCGAAAAATATGTGTTGGTCATTTATTTAGTCTAAAAAAAGTACAATCTTTTATTCCAATTCGTGAAGATGAAGTATCAAGAATGATCAAGGAAATATCTCAACAAGCTGTAACTTCCCGAATTACTAATTTGAGTAGTATATTGATTTCACTAACGACTACAATTATTTGTAGAGTCGCTTTTGGTATTAGGTATGATGAAGAAACACACGAAAGGAAGAATTTTAATGAACTTTTAAAAGTGACTGAAGAAATGTTGGCAGGCTTTTTTTGTCTCTGATTATTTTCCTCTCTTAGGATGGATTGATAAACTCTCCGGAAAAATAAATAAACTCGAGAAGAATTTTAAGGATTTGGATGAGTTTTATGAAGGACTCATTGAGCAACATTTCAATCCCAATAGGCCAAAATCCATGGAAGGGGATATTATTGATCTTCTGCTACAATTGACGAAAGAGAAATCAACTCCAATCGATCTTACATTGGACAACATAAAGGGTATAATCATGGTAACGAACTACTCCATTTGTATCTATTTTATATGACGGTACTGATAAATTACTTGCTTACATCGACTGCTTACACCTAGCTAAACAGTTAACCTTTCATTGGCTTGGTGTTAATATTGTTTCATGTGGCTAAGTTTTTTCCATGGCTATGTTTGTGGCATGATTATAATACAAAGAAAGATTTTTATCAAATATTAAAAAATGCCTTTAAATTTGTGGCATTACACATATCATAACATTTTATGATACTTGATTTGAAAAATATTTTAATATAGATCAAATGAGAAATATAAAGTTTTGAATACATGAAAATATAGTTTGTGGCTAAGTTTTGATCCTCCCATTTTCTCTAGTAGAATATGCTTGTTGCTGGAACGGACACTAGCGCAGCTACAATAATTTGGGCAATGACGGCCTTGATAGCAAACCCGAATGCCATGAAGAAAGTTCAAGCAGAAATTAGAGAATCGGTTGGGGAAAAGTCCTAAGTCAATGAAGATAATGTCCAAAATCTTCCATATTTTAAAGCAGTGATAAAAGAGACATTTAGATTGTATCCAGCAGTTCCATTATTAGTAGCAAGAGAGACGATGCAAATTTCCATACTCGAAGGATATGAAATTAAACCAAAAACTATAGTTTATGTTAATGCTTGGGCAATTGGAAGGGATCCTGAAATATGGAAAAATCCAGAAGAATTTATACCTGAGAGGTTCTTCAATAATGATATTGATTTTAAGGGACAAGATTTTGAGTTGATTCCATTTGGAGCAGGTAGAAGAGGGTGCCCAGGTACAGCACTTGGTGTGGCAAATGTGGAACTTGTACTTTCCAATCTTCTTTACACTTTTGATTGGGAGTTGCCTCGTGGGATGAAAATAGAAGACATAGACACTGATGTTTTGCCTGGAATCATACCACATAAGAAAAAACCGTTGTGCCTTGTTCCTAGAAATTATCACTAGAAATTGAACAAGACCAAACTCCAGTGTTTAAATTAGTTAAATATGTATGTATAACTTTGTTAGTTATCCATGTTTAATATGGTCGTATGGTTTTATGTCTGTCACTTTTTGTTATAAACTTGTAATGGAGTAGTTGTTTCAATAAAATCTCTCTTCTAGTTCCAAAAGAATCGCGGAAAAATGAAAAGAAGAGCATTTTTCTTATGCGTAATAATTTCAAGTAAAATGTCTGTTATATTTATCACAAAAGTTAATTTCCAATCAAATGCATATAGAAGCATAAGCTCTAATACTGTTGCAATACCTATGGAGAACATTATTGCCTTTATTGTCACAGCTCAAGCACACGCGACATATATTGTTTGTTTTGGCAAAACACGCCTTACGACTATACTCCTTCTTCAGAAAATTGTAGGTGAGGTTTGTCCTACTACCTAACTAAGGTAATATCATTCATAGGGAATGTTCTATTAATATTATATTTGTCATAGCCCAATTGAAAATCACGTATTATCCACATTGCCCAAAAACTGTACGTACCATATGAACTTATGTTATTCGTTATAAAGTTTCTTACTTTCCTCCCTCATTCCGATTGATATGAGATTCCAATATATTGTAACCTTTACCCCTTCTTCCTAATTTAATTTTGAATTTCTTTTCCTTGACCATGTATTAACCCAATTTTTTGGACCCAAACTAAAGCTTTGATATTTTTGAGTTTATCAATTCCTTCCACTTCTAATAGGAAACAATATCAATTATTTATTCAGTTGTCAAATTGCCTTTGTCTAACTAATGCTATGAAATCATTGGTGAGATAAATATCTAGATAATATGGAAACAAATTGATTGATAGAGGAGGAAAAATCATTTTCAGGCTTTAATGATTGTGGCCTGTGAATTTTCCTGTGTCACTTTCATGAATATTAAAGAATCAAACTACCTCCTAAAATATCAAAAGTATAGTCTATTACTTATAAATGCATTGTCATTTTTATCCAGCTTTAAATGACAAATTTCCCTCTATTTTCATTTTAAAAATATTATCACATCCCTTGATCCAAAGTCCCAGCTTCGTTTACTGTTATTCTTTGTTTTAGTTACTATTTGAATAGTTAAATAATATATTATTTTGTTCTTGATTGACATATTTTTACATGCATTCTCATTTGTACTATTATCATGGAGTGTATTACAAATTCTGTGGTGATCAGAAAATACTTAGTTCTCTCTAACTCTTATTTTCTTCATGTTTGTTAGGTAGCAGAAGTTAGGTACTTCATTAGGATTAGTAAGGTAAGGCCTAGCCCCCCTTGTTTGTACTTGTCCTTGATATTTTTTATGTTTAATAAAAGGCTGCTAGACACTATCAAGTGGTAAATTTACTTTAAAAAAAATATTGTGACTTGTAGAATTTTTATGTAATTTTTAAAAAATAAAGATTTTATGTTCGAATTCACACTGAACAATAGTTTGTTTGATCTCGTATTACGAAGTCAAACCAAACAAATTAAAACAGAAAGAGTACTATAAATGAAAGAAATCGTAGAAAATTAAGTACAAGATATAGAAAACAAGTGACTTTTTCCAAAAAAAAAAAAAAAAAACACGTGATGTTCTTTCCACTCTTTGTAGCCCTTGTTATCATCATTATTCTCACTTTTCTTATTCCTAAAGCCAAAAGGAATGGAAAATGCATTCTACCACCAGGCCCTTTAGGGTTGCCATTCATTGGAAATTTGCATCAATATGATAGTTTAACCCCTCATCTCTACTTTTGGAAACTTTCCAGAAAATATGGAAAAATATTCTCATTAAAACTTGGTTCTTCTACTATGGTTGTAGTTTCTTCAGCAAATCTAGCAAAAGAGGTAACACAAATACAAGATTTAGCATTTTGTAGTCGACCTTCACTTCTTGGCCAGCAAAAATTGTCTTACAATGGTCAAGATATTGGCTTGTCGCCTTACAATGACTATTGGAGAGAACTTCGAAAAATATGTGTTGTTCACTTATTTAGTCTCAAGAAAGTGCAATATTTTAGTCCAATTCGGGAAGATGAAGTATCAAGAATGAACAAGAAAATATCCCAGCAAGCCGCCACTTCACAAATTACAAATTTGAGCAATATAGTGATTTCACTTACAACTACAATTATTTGTAGAATTGCTTTTGGTGTTAGGTATGATGAAGAAACACCCGAAGGGAGGAAATTTAATGAACTTTTAAAATTGACGGAGGAAATGGGAGGAGATTTAATGAACTTTTAAAAGTGACGGAGGAAATGTTGGCAGGCTTTTTTGTCTCTGACTATTTTCCCCTCTTAGGATAGATTGATAAACTCTCCGAAAAAATAAATAAACTTGAGAAGAATTTTAAGGATTTGGATGAGTTTTATGAAGGACTCATTGAGCAACATCTCAATCCCAATATGCCAAAATCAATGGAAGGAGATATTATTGATCTTTTCCTTCGATTGAAGAAAGAGAAATCAACTCCAATCGATCTTACTTTGGAAAACATAAAGGCTATTATCATGGTAATGACTAATGAACTATTCTCTTTATGTCTATTTTATATATTTGCTCTAGCCAACTGCTTACACCTAGCTAAACAGTTAACCTTACGAATGAATTAAGAAATTAAAGTGAAAATTCATATCAATTAATCATTAGTTAGATGTTGAAAGTTGTATATAAGCAAGTCTTTTGTATTGTTATATATATATTTATTGACTTGGTATTAACACTCTGTCATACAACTAAGTTTTTTCCTTAGTCATGTTTGTGACACAATCATAATATAAAGAAACTTTGTTGGTCAAATATCAAGAAGTGCCTTTTTAAACTTGTAATATTACACATGTTATAACATTTTCTGATATGATTGGAAAAAAATTTCAATTAATATGAAATGTTGCATTTAATTTTATCCTCACACTTCCTCTTGTAGAATATGCTAGTTGGTGGAACGGACACGAGCGCAGCTGCAGTAGTTTGGGCAATGACAGCCTTGATATCTAAACCAAATGCCATGAAGAAAGTTCAAGCTGAAATTCGAGAATGCAAAATTCCATACTAGAAGGATATGAAATTAAACCAAAAACTTTGGTGGGCGGTTCACTTAGGCAACCCACATGATTTTGTATATATTTTCTCTTAGTTTAATAAAATTCTTGACCCATGTGGTCTTTGATTCAAAGAAAAAAAAAAAAAAATTAAACCAAAAACTATAGTTCATGTTAATGTTTGGGCTATTGCAAGGGATCCTGAAATATGGGAAAATCTAGAAGAATTTATATCTGAGAGGTTTCTGAATTAGTGATATTGATATTAAGGGGCAAAATTTTGAGCTGATTCCATTTGGAGCAGGCAGAAGAGGGTGCCCGGCTATGGCACTCGGTGTGGCAACTGTGGAACTTGTACTTTCCAATCTTCTTTACGCTTTTGATTGGGAGTTGCCTTGTGGAATGAAAAAAGAAGACATTGACACTGATGTTTTGCCTGGACTTACAATGCATAAAAAAGAACCTTTATGCCTTGTTCCTAGAAATTATCACTAGAATTAAATTAGATATCCATGTTTAATAATATGGTCGTATGGTTTTCTGTCTGTCATTTTTCGTTATAAACTTGTAATGGAGTTGTTGTTTCAATAAAATCTCCCTTCTAGTTTCAAAGGATGTCGCGGAAATTTGGTAGTTAATTTACTAATTCTCTAGGAATTAAATTAACAAGGGGATTCTCGATTCCTGTCCAGTGCAATAGTAATAATGAAATCTATAACCTCTATTGTTGCAATCAAATGTATATTATAAACTCTATTGTTGCAACACCAAGTGCAATACGTGCAAAAACCAGTGTCTCTTTTTGCCAAAAAGCATACTTACCGATTCAACTTGTGTTATCCCTTATAAAGTTTTTTACTTTACTTTTGTTTGGACCGAAATAATTAAGTGTCATGCATAAGCTACCAAAGCAAACCTCGAAACACCATGAGTAAGAATATAAACTAGAAATATACCACAAGACACAAATCTTTAACATGGTTCGATGAATCGACTTATGTCCAAAGAGGAGATGAGCAATCTACTATATTAATATGAAAGTACAAAATTTAAAGAGAAATAACCTAACCCATTCACGCGTAATATAAAGAGGTTCATACAAGTGATAACGTATCACTTATGTCCCACAAATTCTCACCCCTAGACAATACTTTCAAAGGCTTTAGGACTACATTATGAATGCTATTGTGTTAGAATGAATGTTCCTGTATTTATAGAGTCATAAATTTTTTCCTACTAGAAAAGGACTAGCCAAATATGAAGACTTTGTGTTTTTCTTTTAAGCAAAGGAAAATCCATTTATGATAAGAAATTCAGGGCAGTTAATACCTGACAACTCTCTTATTTCGATACAAAATTTAATTTAGAATTCTTTTTTTTAGACAATGAATGAATACAAAAAATTTAGACGTAAATTAAAGCTTCGAAATTCCGTTATCAAATTCCTTTGTCTAATTCTATGTAATTATAATTATAGGTGAGACATTTATCTAGACAATGTGGAAAAAATTGATAAAGGACAAACAGTCATTTTTTCAAGCTTTAAATATTGTGGCTTGTGAACTTTCCTGTGTAACTTTCATGAAAATCACCATACAAAAAAGAAAAAAACAAAGTTTAGAATTTTAAACTAAATGATCATACTATGAAATTAGGATCAAACTACTTCCCAAAATATCAGAAGTGTGTACTTGATGTTTATCCCTTTCTATCACTTATAAATAAATGCAATCTCTTTTTCTTCCTTTAAATTACAAATTTTTTTCTATTTGTCTATTTCCTAAATAAGTATTTTCATCATGATTTAAATTATTATCATAGCCATTGATCCAAAGTTCCACCTTCTTTTACTGTTACTTATAGTATTTTTATGTAAAATTTATTTCAAAATAATTATAGATAAAAATTTATTTCTTTCGTCCTCTAAATCAAGCGAGGGAGTACTATAAATGAAAGAAATTGTGGAAAATCTTAATACAAGATATAGAAGACTTTTCCAAAAAACACATGATGTTATTTCCACTCTTTGTAGCCCTTGTTATCATCATCATTCTAAGTTTCCTTCTTCCTAAAGCCAAAAGGAGTGGAAAAAACGATAGTTCATGTTAATTTTTGGGCTATTGCAAGGGATCCTGAAATATGGGAAAATCCAGAAGAATTTATACCTGAGAGGTTCATGAATAGTGATATTGATTTTAAGGGCCAAAATTTTGAGTTAATTCCATTTGGAGCAGGAAGAAGAGGGTGTCCGGCTATAACACTTGGTGTGACAACTGTGGAACTTGCACTTTCCAATCTTCTTTACGCTTTTGATTGGGAGTTGCCTCGTGGAATGAAGATAGAAGACATTGATACTGATGTTTTGCTTGGACTTGCTATGCATAAGAAAAAACCTTTGTGCCTTGTTCCTCGAAATTATCTCTAGAAATTAAACAAGACCAAACTCCAATGTTTAAATTAATTATTAGTTATATGCTTTCCTTAGTTATCCATGTTTAATATGGTCGTATGGCTTTATGTCTTTCATTTTTCGCTATAAACTTGTAATGGAGTAGTTATTTCAATAATTCTCTCTTCTATTTCCAAAGGATGTTACACATAATATTGTTTATTAGCTAAGAATTAACTTTTAGGGACAAGGCAAAGAGCATTTTCTTATGGTAGTAATTCCAGGAAAAATGTCAGTGTCGATATTTTCTATGTTCATCCCAAAAGGCAACTTCCAATAAAGTGACCTTTGGCGTCCCTTGGTAAGTTTTGGATGTTAGTTATAATGGCAGATTAATTTTCCCTTAGTAGCGCAATATTTTGCTTGTTGATCCGCTACCTGATTTGCTTCTCTGAAGCGGTGGACCACTTTAGCATTAGCATGATCACTCAAACTTCCGGAATTGTAATATTGATTTTAAGGGCTAAAATTTTAAGTTGATTCTATTTAGAGCAGACAGAAAGAAGGTGCCCGGGTATGGCACTCGGTGTGGCAATTGTGGAACTTGTACTTTCCAATCTTCTTTACGATTTTGATTGGGAGTTACCTTGTGGAATGAAAAGAGAAGACATTGAAACAAATGTTTTGCCCGGACTTGCTATGCATAAGAAAGAACCTTTGTGCTTTGTTCCTAGAAATTAATACTAGAAATTAAACAATACCGAACTCCAACATATAAATTAATTAATAATGTATGCTTTTGTTTGTTATCCGTGTTTAATATATGGTCGTATTTTTTATGTTTGCCATTTTTTTTCTTTTTTCTTTTTAAAATGTAAATCCATCTTGGAGTAATGGGGAATTTGACATGGATCCTTACCTTGTAAATTAGCAAAGCAAAGTAGAGCACAAGAAGGATAGGTATTCATATATAAACTTGTTTCAATAATAAATTCCTTATCGTTGAATTTAAACTCAAAGTAATCTTTTTTTCTAAGGAACACTAATTATACAAGACCTTACCTTAGGAGGTAGAGAGGGTTGTTTAATATGATGTAATTGCATTTAAAAAAAAAAACTAGAATTCTTTCAATATATAATAATCCTTTTTTTGTCCAAAAATAATACAATACTTTATATGAATATCCTTATTAGCAAAAAAGAAGAAGAAGTTTCCTTGATTTATTTTTGTCGTGAAACTATAATAAGTAGATTTTTAATTTATACCCTTTTGAGTGCTTATTAAACAAAAATAGGCCAAACTACTCATCAATAGCAAATATTGTTCAAAACATAATTTTAAAAAATTAAACATAAGCTTTTATAATATTCATCTCAAAAAAGGCAATTACATTACTACTTATAAGAATTGGAAAGGGGGAAACACTCTTCCTAATATTCATATTTTTATTCTACATTCTATTCCGCATATCACTAAAATAGTCTACATATAATTTTTAGGGACAAGGCAAAGATCATTTTTCTTATGCATAGTAATTCCGCGTAAACTCTCTGTGTCAATATCTTCTATGTTCATCCCAAAAGGCAACTCCCAATCAAATGCATATAGAAGGTTTGATAGTAAAAGATCCACTGTTGCAACACCAAGTGCTTGACCTGTAGAGAGACGAATTCAAAATTTTGAGTTTTTTTTGAAAATATGATAAAAACTATATTTCTACCAGTACTTAATTTTCATATTTTTCATGTATAGTCTATGTGAAAATTCTATATAACAATTGTGAGTTCAATTGAACTTATAATTGTATGAATTTATATATATATATATATATATTCGACATTGAATACCTGGGCAACCTCTCCGCCCTGCTCCAAATGGGATAAATTCAAAATCTTGACCCTTGAAATCAATGTTACTATTCAAGAATCTCTCGGGTATAAATTCTTCTGAATTTTTCCAATACTCAAGATCTCTTGCAATAGCCCAATAGTTTACACGAATTGTTGTTTTTGGTGGAATATTATACCCTTCTAGTATTGAATTTTGCATTGTCTCTCTTGCCACTAGGATTGGAGCTGGTGGATACAATCTAAATGTCTCTTTTATTACCGCTTTGAGATAAGACATATTTTGAGTATCATCTTCATTTACAATGCCTTTTTTCCCCATTGATTTTCTAACTTCTTCTTGAACTTTCTTCATGGCTTCCGGGTTCTTCATCAAGGCAGTCATGGCCCAAATTACTGTAATTGCGCTAGTGTCTGTCCCAGCAAGAAATAAATTCTACCAAAAACATTTTAAGTTAACAGGAAAATAACAGAGATGAGAGATATGTATTTTATTTAAAATTCAAATTGTTAATCATATATACATTTAAGATAATTAATTACCATGAGAATTGCTTTTATGTTGTCCAAAGTGAGATTGATTTGAGTTGATTGCTCCTTCCTCAATTGTAGCAAAATATCAATCATATCTCCTTCCATGGATTTTGGCCTATTGGGATTGCGATGTTGCTCAATGAGTTCTTCATAAAATTCATCCAAACACTTGAAATTCTTCTCAAGTTTGTTTTTCAATCCAGTAAGTTTATCAATCCAACTTAAAGAAGAAAAAAAATCAGAGACAAAGAAGCTAGCCAGAATATCTTGAGACTCATTTATAAGTTCATCAAATCTCCTCTTTTCATGTGCTTCTTCATCAAACCTAATACCAAAAGCAACTCTACAAATAATTGTAGTTGTAAGTGAAATCACTATATTGCTCAAATTGGTAATTTGTGAAGCGGCAGCTTGTTGAGATATTTTCTTGATCATTCTTGAGACTTCATCTTCACGAATCGGACTAAAAGATTGTACTTTCTTGAGACTAAATAAATGAAGTAAACAAAGTTTTCTAATTTCTCTCCAATAGTCATTATAAGGTGAAAACACTATGTCATGACTATTGTAAGACAATTTTTGTTGGCAAAGAGTAGAGGGTCTACTACAAAAAGCTAAATCTTGTGTCTTCATTACTTCTTTTGCTAATTTTGTTGAAGAAATTACAACTACTGGAGTAGAACCAAATTTCAATAAGAATATTTTTCCATATTTTTTAGAAAGTTTCCAAAAATAGATATGAGGAGTTACACTATCATATTGATGCAAATTTCCAATGATTGGCAAACCTAAAGGACCTGGTGGTAGATTGGTATTTCTACTTATTTTGGTTTTGTGAAGAAGAAAAAACAGAATAATAGGAAAAGCTACTAAAAATATAAAGAACATCATGGTTTTGTTGTGTCACTGCCAAATGCAACTTCAAATGTAACCTATAAATAGATCTTCTATTGAGTTGCTCTTATACACATTTTTTTGTTCAATTGAATGTAGTGATATTTGAGAATGACATCACAATTTAATCTTAAAGATGTATAAGTATGCAATGACATAACCTTTTTAAATGTTCTAGACTTTCTGCTTAAATACGACTTCTTAGTGTTGATAATATAATTAAGTAAATAAAAATATATTATTTTTATACAATTAAGTTTTTAGATGAATAGTCACACAATTTCATATGAGAGCAAAGCAAGTAGAGTTTCATAGATAGTAAAATAATTTTCACTCTATTGTACAAAAGTTACAAAATGATTTTCTATAGAAAAAGTTGCTCAAATACACCTAAGTGTATCATGAAAATTACTAAATTATTTTTTTACTATAGAAATATCACGAATTCTCATCTAAGTATCGCAGAAATTGAGACACTTTGTATGATATTTAAACAAAATCAATGACTTTCTATAAAAATAAATTAAAAATATTTTATTAACGTTTCATGATACTTCAGTAAAAGGTGTCTGATGACTTATCCATTACAAAAGATAATTTAGTGATTTTAATGTAATAAAATAAAGCTAGTCTTGAGCAAACTCTGTCATCGTATGCATTATTACGATCCAAAGGATTCACCACCATGCAGAGCCAGATTCATATTTGAAGATAATGATACATCATAAAAATATATATATACATTATATTAGTTGAAGCAATATCAAATATATTATCATCTCATCTAAAAGTTTGTGTAAATACTCATAAAATTGAGATAGTACTAACATATAAATTAAATGACATAAAGAATAACATAGTCAGGACTCCAACTCAGATCACGTGCCCGAGCTCCAAGGGCTAGAGCGTACTTTTAAAATATATGATTGTCTTCAGAGTTTAGATTAAATTTGAGTGGGTTACAATGAATTAAGACATTAATCGAGTCAAGATTCAACTCAACTCAAATTGCTTGGGTCAAAACAGGCTAGATAACGGATTGAATGGTTTGAACGAGTTAAATTTGATTTTACCACACTTAATACATAATATACATAACTTTTTAAAGTTAACGGATACCCATATACCCGACCTTTCCACATGATTCCGCCTCTGGGCCCATATCAGATTTAGCCGAACAATTTTGGATATGCATAGAATTTTTTGGTTTTTTTAATTTATGTTCTTTAAGAAAGTAGTAATTATCTCCTAACGCATTGTTTTTAGTAAGATACAAAACTTTAATACCTTGTAGTTTTATAATTATCTTCTTGAACAAATAGTGGTTACGTATAAATTTTCATTTTTTAAGCTTAAATTATTATTTTTTGCAATTATTTACTGAGTGGTAGAATTAATTAGTTCAATTATAAATTTTCCTTTAATTTTTTTAGTAAATTTGATGTAGATGTTCGAATTATAACTTTGTCTACTTCAATTGAACACCTGAATTTACGATAGATTATTAGACCTTTTTGGCTCATATTTCAGTAAGTTTCTCCATATATTTATAAAGCGCTCATTACGTAAATAGGTTTAGCGCATATAAAGAATTTGGCAAAATTAGACACGCATCAATTATGTTATCTATCTTTAGATTAGTTAGATAAGTTTATATGAAAAACGTTTGCAAACTTGGATATATACGTCTTCTACTGCGCATAATACAACCAAATTCACAATGGATAGACACATATTTAGGGTATTATTGCGGTCGCAGATCTAGAAGGTTGGATATATATATATATATATATATAAATATTTGATCAGGAACCTAATTATCATTGTAGATTTATAGTATCAACTTGAAGTTCTTATAAAAACTCATAAACTTTAAATATTGAATTCATTTTTGTTAGGACATAAGGGGCTCAAGTTTGAAATTATATATCACGTCCTATTTGATCTCTTGATTTAATGGGTTCAGAGGTAGCGCCAACATTTTAAATTTATGGGTTCAGAATTTGAATAATAATTTCAGGTTTTAATAACTGGTTTTTAAATTTAGTATATATATATTTGATGAAGTTCTTAATATTAATATATTATTTGAACAAAAGTTACGGAGTATATAACTGAACTTGTATATAGACTGTTGGAATCTTACATCGGGGGTATTAGAGGTCCTTGACCCCCCTGTATGATTTTGAGTAGGGGTGTATAAAACCGAATCAAAAACCGAATCAAATCACAAATCGAGAAAAAAACTCGACTAGTGATTGGTTTGACTTGGTTTGGTATTGGAAAAAAAAATCGACTATATTTGGGTTGGTTTGGTTTTAACTAAAAAAAAACAACCCGAGACCAAACCAACCCGACATTATATATATAATTTTAAAATATTTTATTTTATACACAAAAATATTTACTTTGATATAATTTTTAAATATTTCTTATACTTTTTCATAGTTTTTATCTTTTAATATATTATTGTTGACGCCCAATTTTGACCCTCCCCGGTAGAGATTAATTTTCGAGCTTCTTAGATTGCAAATGATTTAGAATAATTAGTTTATAAAAACATTTTCAAGTTTTAAGTGATCTTAGTCGATTTTCATAATTTATAAATAGCAAATACATTTCATATAGTTTTATAGATATGATCAATATGTTTCATAAATATTTGAAAATCATCTCAAAAGATTTTATTTTGAATATTCTATCAAAATTAGTTTAGTTTAAGTTATGGATAATTTTAAAAATCAATTGATTTATAGTTGAATTAATTATTTTATTTTGTTGAGATGAGAAGCTCCTAAATTAATTATATTAATTCATCTTGTTTATATTTAGCCGAATTTGTAAATGAGTTCAATTTGATTAAGTTCGTAATCTCAAATTGGCCAATTATAATTCATTGTGGATGAATTAGTGATTTACTTGGCCATATCAAAAGACCAAATTTGGGCCTCTTTTATCTTCAGCAGACCATCCTTTCAACCCCTTAGACCCAACTCCCTCTTATTTTCGGCCCGAGTCCAATCAATTCCCAATACCCGGCCCACCAATTCCCAACAATACAATATGCACCCACTAATAATCCAATACATATTCCCCAAAAGAGACCCAGCAGCAACACCGACAATTTACACAACAGTAATCACGGCACCCTCAATAAGACGACAACAACAACAGATACAATACAACGGCTCCAACCGGCGTCTTCCCAGTTCAAAGTGGAGACGTTCGAATTCACAGCAATAGGACGGGGATACACGGTGTCAATACGCGTACAAACCCAGTACACTGTGATTTCCTTGTCGTTTTCTCCAAAGTCACGCGTTTTTATCCTCGCATCTTCAGATCAAGCCACGCGGCATAGCGAGGACATTTGAGTCGATCCTAGCCGTCTATCTCACCATTTCCACTTTCGGAATGGGTTGAATCTGCAAAGAAAAGGTGTCTCACCAAATTAGTGAAAGATTTGAAGTTTGAATTTGGATTGGGTCCAATTCCTATTGGGATTTTTCCGTTTTCCCCCCATTCCGAAACCCTAGATTACGCCCATAAATACCCCATTTCTTATTCGTTGTAAGGGGGGTGATTGTTCATTAAAAGAGGGATAGAAATAAATAGTATAGCAAGGGATAAGAAAATATAAGTATATAAAAGGTTTTAAGTTGCTGTTGGTGGAGGGATCTCGTTGCTCTGCTCGTAGCCTCAATTTAGCTTCCCAGGAAGAGGTAATACCTCCTCCTTTATTTACATTTCATTTCGGTCCCGAATGTTATGTGTTAAATCTATCTCTGTTGGGTTCTTCTTGGCTTCACTCTTGCTTAGTTTGAATATGAATGTTCGTGGTTTATTCCCCTTTGTTATTGAGATTTCTGGTTGATCAATATGTTATCTATACTCCGTCACAATTAGACGTTCGAATCGGGTTATAGTTGTTTGGGATTGATTTTGTGTTGTTTTGAATCATATGCTCGTTTTGTTGATCTATGTCATTTCAATTCGATAGAGTTATTTGCGAAGGACGGCTATGATTTGTTTAAGTGTATTATATTTCTATTATGGTTTATTAATCCTTATCTTCTCATTGCTTTTGTTGCATGTAAAATATGCCCGAGTTCTTCATGAACTCCTATTTCCTTCCTTTGCATTTTGAGAGAGCCACCAAGGATCAAACCCTTCCTTTCGAGTCGGCCAACCTATCAAGAATTGACGAACAGGTCCTGGAAGAATATGCAACAGATTGGAGAGTCGAAAAATTGGGCCAAAGGCCCACTCTTTATTTCGAAAAGGTTGTATTTTGTTATTTTGGGCCTAAGCCCTTGTTATTTTCATAATTATTTTGTTAGAGTTTTGGACAAGTGGAAGATTGGGCCTAAGGCCCTAGGAAAAGTTTATTATTATATTTTTCTTGTCAGCTTAGGACAGGTACAAATGGCAAATAGGCCAAAGGCCTCGAAATGACATTAGGCCCAAATACTGGCACAGGCGGACAGATCCAGACTTGGGTCCAAATTCTCTTTCCCTATTTACTTGACTGATATCATATGCTTATTTGTTGAAAAATTAATCTTAGGGTCGAAAAATTCAAATCCCCGAAAGACACTCATTTTTTGAATTAATCACTTAACTAAGTTATTCGTCTTTGTTTGACTTAAAAAATAAATAAGTTTACAAAATATTTTGCTTAGATAATATTTCAACATTTTTTTTCTCTCCCTTAAAAATGATCTTAACTAACGAAATAATTCAATTTTGCAAGTTAAGCTTAGTTAAAATTATTTTAGCCGAATAATTAATCGCCGGATAATCGTGTGTTAGCGGGCATTTTCGGTGCTTTAAATCCCTTCCCGAAATGCTAGTAAGAACCTCGATCCCCTTTTAAGTTTTCATTAGATTTCTGTTTGTCTTTTGAAAACAATAGTTTTCTTGATTTTTCTTAAAAAATTAAGTGGCGACTCTAAACACAGTCTAAAAAATATTTTTAAATAAAACAATTATTTCAAGTTTGAAACTTAGAATTCTGAATGGTTCAATAAAGATTATAGTCCACAGATGTTGATAATTATAATGAAGCTTAAATCAAAATCAAACACAGTCTAAAAAATATTTTTAAATAAAACAATTATTTCAAGTTTGAAACTTAGAATTCTGAATGGTTCAATAAAGATTATAGACCACAGATGTTGATAATTATAAAGCTTAATCAAATCAAATAAATACTAATGCAAAAAGAAAATCAATTCAACACTAAGAATGACAATAATATTGAATATTTGTTCTTTGATTTTACATTGGTTTAGACAATTCAAATACATAATCTAATTTTAATTTCCTTTAATATTTAGTCATGTAACTAATACTTATTAAACTTATTTTAGCATGATTTAGTACTTTTAAATTATTATCATTTTCATTATGACTTGTTAATTTGCAATATTTGTTTTACGCAATTTCATTATTATTATTTTTTTGTTGGATATTTTAGTGTCATTACTCATATCATATTTTGTGTTATTTTCTTAAGAAACACCTTAGATAGTTGTATTTTGGTAGAACTAAAGAAATATTTGAAGTACAAGTAAATTATATGTTTGTACGAATACTTTACCGGAAAAACTCAAAAATCCAAAAGAAACCAAAAAAAACCAAAAAAACCTGAGACTGAAAAACCAGAGTTTTATTGGTTTGGTTTGGTTTATAGATTTAAAAATCTGACACAAATGATTTGGTTTTATATTTGAAAAACCCGAACCAACCCGGTCATGTACACCCCTAATTTTGAGTAATCTACCCCTTCTAAACAAGTTTTTGGGATTGAGTTAGGTCTAATATTTATTTTTTAATCATAATGTCAGAGTCATACTAATTCCAATTTATTTTTTTCAATGTTGGACCTCCCATTTTATATTGTACACTCTCCAGATGTACGATCATGAGCATACCCCAGCCCCACTTCGATGGGATTAGGGGTATTTGGTTTCTTTTTATGGTCTTTATTAAGTCCCACATCCGTACGCTAAGGAAAATATCAAGATACGTATCATCTACAAACCAAACTCTTAAATATATTAGACTAAGAGCTCGAATGGATTGACTGAAAATACTTTTAAGTAAAAAAACATATAGTTACTTTAGGTTTTTAACTTTTTAAGTCATGTTAAATTTGTTTTAACTTATTTTTAATTATGTCAAACACTTCCAAAAATTGAAAATAACTTAAAAATATATTTGACCAACTTTTAAGTCAATTCAAACATACTCTAAATTGGATAAATTAAACGTACAATCATGCATAAGATAAGAATATTTATTCATATACCTACGCATCATAAAATCAAGTCAATTTTTCTTTTTTAATTGCATATAAATAACTTAATTATATTCGTACCATCTTAAGGGTCACCTTCTCATTACATCAAATCACTTAGTTATACTCAACTTTAGTGGATCCGTTTAATTAGTATATTAAATTAATTAAACCATATAAATATTGTTCAATACGCAAACAAAAATGCTTTCGATAAATCCTTGTTTATATTACTCATGATTACTTTTGAATGAAACGTATATGAATATCTTCTTTCGAGATTAGTACAACACTATTTTGAATTTAAAAAAATCTTTTTGGCCAGAAAATTTGGCTAGAATTTAATCAGAATGATATTTATTTTTTATGTTATTTTATCATTTTAAATATTTTTATCCTTTTAACTTTAATTCATTTTAATTAAAATATGGAAAAAACATCAATTTATTTTAAATTAAAAAAATTATTATTTTTTTATTTTTTAGCCAAATTCTGGCCAAACTTTTTGGCCATTTATCACTTCCCTTTGAATAATTAATGTTTGATAAAAAAAAAATAACATATTATAAACTCAAAGAACAAGCTGTCTATTAATTTCGAATTTTTTTTTTGTTTGATTTGGTTTATAGATTTAAAAATCCGACACAAATAGTTTGGTTTGATATTTGAAAAATCCGAACCAACCCGGTCATGTACACCCCTAATTTTGAGTAATCTACCCCTTCTAAACAAGTTTTTGGGATTGAGTTAGGTCTAATAGTTATTTTTTAATTATAATATCAGAGTCATACTAATTCCAATTTATTTTTTTCAATGTTGGACCTCCCATTTTATATTGTACACTCTCCAGATGTACGATCATGAGCATACCCCCATCCCCACTTCGATGAGATTAGGGTATTTGGTTTCCTTTTATGGTTTTTATTAAGTCCCACATCCGTAGGCTAAGGAAAATATCAAGATATGTATCATCTACAAACCAAACTCTTAAATATATTAGACTAAGTGCTCGAATGGATTGACTAAAAATGCTTTTAAGTAAAAAAAATATATAGCTACATTAGGTTTTTAACTTTTTAAGTCATTTTAAATTTGTTTTAAGTTATTTTTAATTGTGTCAAACACTTTCAAAAATTGAAAATAACTTAAAAATATATTTGATCAACTTTTAAGTCAATTCAAACCTGCTCTAAATTGGATAAATTAAACGTACAATCATGCATATATAAGATAAGAATATTTATTTATATACCTACACATCATAAAATCAAGTCAATTTTTCTTTCTTAATTGCATATAAATAACTTAATTATATTCGTACCATCTTAAGGGTCACCTTCTCATTACATCAAATCACTTAATTATACTCAACTTTAGTGGATCTGTTTAATTTGTATATAAAATTAATTAAACCATACAAATATTGTTCAATACGACAAACAAAAATGCTTTCGATAAATCCTTGTTTATATTACTCATGATTACTTTCGAATGAAACGTATATGAATATCTTCTTTCGAGATTAGTACAACAAAGGAAAAAAAAATTTGGCCAGAATTTAGTTAGAGTGATATTTTTTTCTATGTTATTTTATCATTTTAAATATTTTTATCCTTTTAACTATAATACATTTTAATTAAAATATGGAAAAAACATCAATTTATTTTAAAATTAAAAAAAATATATTATAATTTTTTTAATTTTCTGGCCAAATTTTCTGGCCAATTATCACTTCCCTTTGAATAATTAATGTTTGATAAAAAAAAACTAACATATTATAAACTCAAAGAACAAGCTGTCTATTAATTTCAAAAATTTTCTTTGTTTTATAGATTTAAAAATCTGACACAAATAGTTTGGTTTGATATTTGAAAAAACCCGAACCAATTCGGTCATGTACACCCTAATTTTGAGTAATCTTCCCCTTCTAAACAAGTTTTTGGGATCGAGTTTGGTCTAATATATATTTTTTAATCATAATATCAGAGTCATACTAATTCCAATTTATTTTTTTCAATGTTGGACCTCCCATTTTATATTGTTCACTCTTCAGATGTACGATCATGAGCATACCCCCAGCCCCACTTCGATGGGATTAGGGGTATTTGGTTTCCTTTCATGGTCTTTATTAAGTCCCACATCCGTACGCTAAGGAAAATATCAAGATATGTATCATCTACAAAGCAAACTCTTAAATATATTAGACTAAGAGTTCGTATGGATTGACTGAAAATGCTTTTAAGTAAAAAAAAATATAGCTACTTTAGGTTTTTAACTTTTTAAGTCATTTTTATTTGTTTTAACTTATTTTTAATTATGTCAAACACTTCCAAAAATTGAAAATAACTTAAAAATATATTTGACCAACTTTTAAATCAATTCAGATATGCTTTAAATTGGATAAATTAAACGTACAATCATGCATAAGATAAGAATATTTATTTATGTACCTACACATCATAAAATCAAGTCAATTTTTCTTTTTTAATTGCATATAAATAACTTAATTATATTCGTACCATCTTAAGGGTCACCTTCTCATTACATCAAATCACTTAATTATACTCAACTTTAGTGGATCCATTTAGTTTGCATATAAAATTAATTAAACTGTATAAATATTGTTCAATACGACAAACAAAAATGCTTTCAATAAATCCTTGTTTATATTACTCATGATTACTTTTGAATGAAACGTATATGAATATCTTCTTTCGAGATTAGCACAACACTATTTTGAATAAGGAAAAATCTTTTTGGCCAGAAAATTTGATTAGAATAATATTTTATTTATATTATTTTATTATTTTAAATATTTTTATTCTTTTAACTTTAATACATTTTAATTAAAATATGGAAAAAACATCAATTTATTTTAAAATAAAAAAAATATTTTAATTTTTTAAATTTTCTAGCCAAATTCTAGCTACCATTTAGCACTTCCCTTTGAATAATTAATGTTTGATAAAAAATTTTTAACATATTATAAACTCAAAGAACAAGTTGTCTATTAATTTCGAGAATTTTCTTTGGTTTGATTTAATTCATAAAATCGAAAAGGGGAGTTACATTTACTATTTATAAAGTTGGTAAGGTAGAGGTATTGAGAATATAATTAAATAATAAAAATGTGTTATTTCACCGCCATCCAAAATTTAAAAGAATTTCCACATATTTGATCCATGAAAAAAGAATCAGACCTGCACGTGAGGGGTGATTGTTCTGAATAAATGTTTGTGTTGATATCTTTTATCTTCATTCCAAAGGGCAATTTTCAATCAAAGAAGATTTGATACTAGTATACGGCTCTACCATTGCAACACCAAGTACAATACCTGCATAGACTTGATTTTTTGATTAATTAATTAAATAAAAATTTAAGCGAATTAAAATGAGTGAATCATTAACCCGTACCAAACTTAATAGAGTTAACCAACAAGGATTGTAGTAGAGTGGTAGGTACTCCTTCATTCTTAAGCAGATATTTTGAGTTCGAGTCCTCATGTGTATGAAGTCGCCTTTGTTAGGAGCGCTTTACCCCAATATGAGACTTCTCGCGTAAATCCAAATTTAGCCGGGCTCTAACGTGGATACCGAACATCAAGTTGACTTGACCATATGTTCAATGATTAAATGGGAACAAGTCGAACAAACTCTCATTATTAAGTACATGCGTAGAAGTAACATAAAATTAGCTTTAAAAGGATCACGTTACTTAAGAAATTTGAAAAATGAACGTTAATTCAAATAATTATGCATGAAACACTTTTTTATGACTAATTCCATATTAATATTTTGACATTAAATCATACACATGTGGATAACCAAGAAGGAAAAAGAAAAATTGAAATATCTTTCTGAAAAAATTCACTGCCGTACCATTTTAATCATTTAAGTTGTGTTAGAAATGAAAAGGTTAACAGTTTAATACAAGGTGTATAAATAGAAATATATTTGAGATAAATATGATATCATATAACTAGAAAAAATGATTATGATAATTTTTATTCTCTTAGTAACTCTTCCTATTGTACTCAATTTCCTAGCCAAAAAGGGTAGGAAAAATGTTATGCCACCTGGTCCTATAGGGTTACCATTTATTGGAAATTTGCATCAATACGATGATTTAACCCCTCATATTTATTTTTCGAAACTAGCCAAGAAATATGGAAAAATATTTTCACTAAAACTTGGTTCAACTCCAATAGTTGTAATTTCTTCAGCAAAATTAGCAAAAGAAGTGTTAAAAATACAAGATTTAACATTTTGTAGTAGACCTTCTTTTTTTGGCCAACAAAAATTGTCTTACAATGGCCATGATATTGCATTTGCGCCTTACAATGACTATTGGAGAGAAATGCGAAAAGCTTGTGTTGTTCATTTGTTCAATCTCAAAAAAGTACAATCTTTTAGTCCGATTCGTGAAGATGAAGTATCTAGAATGATTACGAAAATATCCCAACAAGCAACTGCTTCCCAAATTACAAATTTGAGTAATTTAGTGATTTCACTAACAAGTACTATTATTTGTAGAGTTGCTTTTGGTATTAGATATGACGAAGAAGCACATGAAAAGAAGAGATTTGATGAACTTTTAGCTATGGCACAAGAAATGATGGCGCGGTTCTTTTTCATTGATTATTTTCCTATGCTCGGTTGGCTTGATAAATTATTTGGAAATATTAGTAGACTTGAAAAGAATTATAAAGATTTAGATGAGTTTTATGAAGAACTCATTGACCAACATCTTAATCCCAATAAGCCAAAATCCATGGAAGGAGATATTATTGATCTTTTGCTACAATTGAAGAAAGAGCAATCAAATCCTATTGATCTCACTTTGGACAACATAAAGGCAATTCTCATGGTAAGTGATCAACGATACATGTCTAGTATAACCAATATATGCATATAGATAAAGAATTTAAGTTATATATATCGATAGTATGCATGTCTAGTACGTACTTGTATACACAACTATTTTTATGACAATATTTTTCGTTTCATCTCAATTTGATTATTTTGTAGAATATATTTGCTGGTGGAACAGACACAAGCGCGGCTGCAGTAGTATGGGCAATGACAGCCTTGATGAAAAATCCAAAAGTCATGAAGAAAGTCCAAGAAGAAATTAGAAAATCAATTGGGACTAAAGGCTTTGTGAATGAAGATGATGTTCAAAACATGCCTTATCTCAAAGCAGTGATAAAAGAGACATTTAGATTATATCCACCAGCTCCACTTTTAGTGCCAAGAGAAACAATGAAAAAATCCACACTAGAAGGGTATGAAATTAAGCCAGGAACTATAATTCATGTTAGCTCTTGGGCGATTGCAAGGGATCCTAAAATATGGGAAAATCCAGAAGAATTTATGCCTGAGAGATTCTTGAATAGTGATATTGATTTTAAAGGCCAAGATTTTGAGTTGCTTCCATTTGGAGCAGGCCGAAGAGGTTGCCCAGGTATTCAATGGAAACGATGATTTTATTGAATCCACACTATTATATATTATACGTGAAAATCTTACATGTTTTTGATCTATAAAAGATTTAAGTTTTGAATTCGTCTTTGTAGGTATTGCACTTGGTGTTGCAACGGTGGATCTTATGCTTTCAAATCTTCTTTATGCATTTGATTGGGAATTGCCTTATGGGATGAAGAAAGAAGATATTGACACAGATGTCATGCCTGGAATTCTTATGCACAAGAAAAATGATCTTTGTCTTGTCCCTAAAAAATATTTCTAGATTAGCTACATCGATATCTAATCATAATTTTATGTCTAATATATCCATTATCACTTATGTTTGATATAGGGTCATGTGGCTTGCCACTTTAATTTTCATTGTAATTTTGTTGCTATTTGCTAATAAAGAGTTGTGTGTCTTCATCTAAAATATTTCGGTGTATGTATTCTTGGTTCAATAAATATTACATAGATAATATATATTTGTATTAGTTCATTTGCATATTCATTTGAGGCATGCAACGAAGATTTATATAAAATTTATGAATTTCTATAGCGATCTCAAATTAATATATCTAAATTACTTCCTAACAAAGATGCAACTCTTCAACTATGAATTTCTATAGCGATATGTAAAACTTAAGCTATCAATTCAACCCTTCCTTATTTATTTCTAGTTTTGCTTTGAGTATGCCTCGTATAACTTATTTTGATTATTATTTATGTGAGATGCACGTTATTGTAGAGATTTGATTTTATAGCTTTAAATAAACTTGTTTTTACATTTATGTCATTTTTATATTTATAAGAAGAAGGTTTTTACACATAACATATCTTCTGAAAAAATCATTTCCTCACATTTTTTATTTTATGTGTTTTGCACAACAATAAAAGTAAAATTGTGATTAGGAACTTTAACCAAAACAAAACACAAATTATGTCCTCAATAACATGATACATATAATTGTTGAACCAAGAACACATTGTATTATTTCACATAAAAAACACAATTTTTCAGCCATATATAACTGCATTCAGTCATTTTTGCTGTCATATAGCTAAAGGTTAACCATTTTTATCGATTTTTTTTTTTTTTTGGAACCCCAGGATTACTCGCCGCCGCTACAAAGTGTGGTGAGCACTTTGTGCGCACTGGGTAAACCCCCCACTGTGTAATAGCCTGCAAACCACACAGGGGATGTAAACCGCACTAGGCAAGCCCTATGCGACAAGCTCGACTCAGAAGGCATTGAGGGGGGATCGATCCCGGGTCATCCGTGTGAATAACCACCCTCCAAACCAACTGAGCCATCCTGAAGGATATTTTATCGAAACTTCAATCATATAAAACTTTCAATATCACAATACTTAAACTTGTTCCAAAATAAATAGACATGCAAATTAAACAATGATGTTCAAATATAATATCCGGTAAACATTTAACGTTAGTCTAGTAGTGCCAAAATTGATTCAACCCATTCAATTACTTGCCTACCTTTTAATGGGTTGGGCTTGAAAGATTATTTTGATGGGCTGTATTGGAGTTTGGACTAAAATTAGGACAAATTACTTAACTACACTCTTTTACTTACCTTAATATCCATTTATCCCTACTTATTTCAAAAATTTCAAAAATCCCTTATTTACCTATATATCCTGCATGTATCCCGTGCACAACGCTATGTATCCCGCTATGTGGAATGTATCAAACCTAATGTATCCCGTGCACAACGCTATGTATCTCACTATGTGGAATGTATCAAACCTAATGTATCCCGCAAACATCATTTTTAAGGGATTTTTGGTAAATAGAAAAATAGAAGGGATATGATGTTATTTAGTACTTATAATATGTGGTTCCTATAATTTATACCTAAAATTAAGTTAGCCCAAAAACAAACCAACACTTGGGAGGACGTATTAGGTGAGATGTATAAGAATAATATTTAATTATTTATATATAAATTAGCATAATTAAAACTTTGTTTCTTATTTGCTTCTACAAATAAATATTGCAAAAATAAGGTCTAAATGGACGGTTTGGCTATGATCCGTACTTATTGTTTTGCCTATTTTTGTTCAGTCTGTTTTAATTTAAAGTGAAACTTCAGACATATTTGGTTAATGTCATATTTATTAATTCAATATATTTTAATTCGTTCAAATTCAAACAAACGGTCCATATACCACTCTCAAAATTAAAGGGCCCCTACCTGTTTATTAAGATACAACGAGTAATACCATATGGCACGCCACTACCTTTTATAAGAAATACTAGATAATGTTGCCCGTGCGATGCACGGGCCCAATAATATAAATGATATATTTTGGGGCTAATAATCGAGTTTTTGAAGCGATTGTTTGCGTGGATAAAGGAATAAGTTTTTTTATCACAAATATGTACTTTCTTTGACGCTATTTAAGGCATAATAAGGCTACCCGCATACAACATTTTGTAAATATTTTATGTTGTCAATTATCATGATTTATAGTATTTTTACGATAGATTCACTTCAAGAATCAGTGGAATTTTTTGTATTATTTTCAAAACATATTTTATGTTGTCAATTATCATGATTTATAGTAATTTTACGATAGATTCACTTCAAGAATCAGTGGAATTTTTTGTATTATTTTCAAAACATATTTTATGTTGTCAATTATCATGATTTATAGTATTTTTACGCAATTTTTAAATATAAAAAAAAAGACAAATAAATTAAAATGGACCCAATATATGTTATTTTTGTTGTGTCAATTTATGTGACACAAATGAAATTTGGAGAGTCATCCAAATTTTCATATTTTTTTTAAAAATGTTTTAAGTTATTAATTATTGTGATTTATAATATTTTTGTATAACTTTGAAATAACGTACATTACTGGTCACTTTGTCCTAATTTATGTGATATGGATAAAATTACAAAATTAACCCTTTTAAAATGTCTTTCAGATATTTTAAGTTGTTAATTATTATTATTTATAATACTTTTTTGGTAATTTTAAAATGATATGTGTTATTTTTTCTGTCCCAATATATGTGAGCCTGATAGAATTCTGAGAGTCAACCTATTTTATTATATAGCTTTTAAATATTTTAAATTGGTAATTATTGTAATTTTTAATGCTTTTTAAGTCATTTGTAAATGATATATTGGACTTTTCCATTTCCTTGATTGGGACTTTTCCATTTGTGATATATATATATATATACTAGTAAAGAAAGCCCGGGCGCTGTCCGGGCCCAACATTAATAAGGTTATATTGTTACTCTCTCCGTCCCATATTAGATGAGAATCTTACTAAAAATATTTTTTCATATTATTTGAGCACTTATTAAATTAGGATAGAATTAATTAATTCTTTTCCATTTTACCCCTACAATTAATATGACCATTCCTATATTGTATGTGTATTTTTTGTAACTCATTTCAATGTGCATTGATATAAACAAAGGGCAAAATGGTGAAGTCTTCCAATGTATTAATGATTTCTTAATCATCGTGTAAAGTTGGAAGTGCCCATCTAATATGGGACGGACGGAGTATAGTTTATGTATTGTTATAAAATTAGTAAAGATTGTTATAATATATTTTGCTCATAAGTGAGCTAATATAGAAACTTATTTGTCATTTGTCTTTTTAATTTCAATTTTAAATAGCAAATAAATGTAGCGATAAGATTGAGGGTAGAAATGAAGCATATCTTTCTAAATTTAAGTAAAAATAAACAGAGTAGAAGTAACATTAGGGTTATCGATAGGACGATTCATTCGGTTATTTAAAAAAAAATTATATCATTCAATTTTTCGGTTATTTTATAATGTAAAACCAAAATTAAAATTTTAAAATCATCCCAACCCTAATTTATGGGACAGAAGCAGTACACAAATTAGTCTTTTTTTTGTTGTCTTGTAGATATTTTAAGTTATTATTATTGTAAATTATAGTACTTTTTATTAAAGTTTTTAATAACATATGTTACTTTTTATGTTTGAGAGTTAAACCAACTTTTTTTTATATGTCTTTTAATTTTATATGTGTTTTGTCCTTTTCCATTTTGAAAAACCAATACTCTCTCCATTTTATTTTATATGTCATTTCTTTTTATAAATATATTGGTTATTCCCTCTTCTTATTGGAACACATGTTGACTTGTGGTAAATACTTATTCCCTCTTCTATAGGACGATTCATTCGGTTATTTTTTAAAAAATTATATCATTCATTTTTTCGGCTATTTTATAATGTATAACCAAAATTAAAATTTTAAAATCATCCCAATCCTAATTTATGTGACAGAAGTAGTACAAAAATTAGTCTTTTTTTTGTTGTCTTGTAGATATTTTAAGCTATTATTTATTGTAAATTATAGTACTTTTTATGTTTGAGAGTTAAACCAACTTTTTTTTATATGTTTTTTAATATTATATGTATTTTGTCCTTTTCCATTTTGAAAAACCTATACTCTCTCCATTTTATTTTATATGTCATTTCTTTTTATAAATATATTGGTTATTCCATCTTCTTATTGGAACACATGTTGACTTGTGGTGAATACTTATTCCCTCTTCTTATATAGTAAAATATATATATTCTACTATATTATAAAAGCTTTTAAAAGTCCCACAAGTATAATATATAATATTGAAGATTGGAAAAAGTTCCAATCTTGAATATTATATATTATATTTGGGCCTAAACTCCCTTTTATAATATAGTAGAATAGAAATAGAAATAGAAATATATATATATATATATATAATTAATTTTATTTTAAGTTGTTAATTATTATTATTTATAATACTTTTTGGGTAATTTTAAAATGATATGTGTTATTTTTTCTGTCCCAATATATGTGAGCTTGATAGAATTCTAAGAGTCAACCTATTTTATTATATAGCTTTTAAATATTTTAAATTGGTAGTTATTGTAATTTTTAATGCTTTTTAAGTCATTTGTAAATGATATATTGGGACTTTTCCATTTCCTTGATTGGGACTTTTCCATTTGTGACATATATATATATATATATATATATATATACTAGTTACAGTAGCCCGTGCTAGCACGGGCCCAACATATATTTTTATTTTTTATTTTAATTTATATGACATTAATAAAATTTTAACGGTCAAACAATTTTTTTGTATGTTCTTTAAATTTTAAGTTGTTGATTATTATGGTTAATAATACTTTATATGTAATTTTCAATATTCTCTTTGTCCCAATTTATGTGTCATTGATAGAATTTCAAAAGTCAAGCAAATTTTGTATATGTCTTTTAGATTTTGAAGTTATTTAATTATTATGAGTTTTAGTACATTTTACGTATATGTTACTTTTTCTATCTCAAACTATGTGGCATTAGTAGAATTTTGAGAGTTGATCAAATTTTTTGTATGTCCTTTAAATTTTGAAGTTGCTAATTATTGTGTGATTTGTAGTACGTTTTTATTTCCTCTATCCTAATTTATATGACACTAATAGATTTTGAGCTTCAACCAAATTTTATAGATATCTTTATAATATTTTAGGGTTTAATTACCTCTTTTTGATTTTTAATCCATTAATATGTTTTCTTCACAATTATCAGTAGAGCTACGTTTCAGTGTTGATGGTTTAGCAACATACCCTTAAAAGAACAGACCAACGAAAGCTTCCTCTTATTGCTTATTGTGCGTATTATATATTAAGTAAAAAGTATTCTAATTAATTCTACTAAAGATTCACTAATTGAATACTGAGAGAAATTAATTAATGTGAGAAAAGTACTAAAAGAAAGACTTAATCCTACTCCATCCGTCCAATTATATTATTGTCTATTATATTATTTTGGAATGTCCTACAATACTTGTCCATTATATTATTTTGGAATGTCCTACAATACTTGTCCACTTTATGAAATCAATGAATAGTTTACCCCTTATCATTAATTATAGTCATTTTTCAATTATATTTTTTAATACATTATATTTATTATATTTAAAGAATGATATAGTAATATTACTTTTTTATTTCTAATTTCTTAAAAAATGTATAAAGTCAATACTGGAGAAATATTATTGGAAAGAGAATAGTTGATATCAGTCACCAAAGCAATACAACTAAGTAGTAATAAGTGGGGCCCATGTTTTCAGAAAGTTGTGCGAATTATTTGTAGTTTTAAGGGGACAAATTAGTCCAATACATACAAAAAATGAAATGCAGCTGCACTACTCCTTTAACTAACCAATTGAATTACATTTTTCATGTGAAATTACAAAAGTAACATCCGAGGATTTTTTTGTCAATTCCCATAAACGGGAAGCTCCTCACATTCACTCTTATTAATAGTAGTAATATAATAATTTTCAAAGTTAAATTAGATTGTATTAATTTGATATTTTAAACAAAAAATTTAAATATACAAAATCTATACAAAAAGTACTATAAATTGTAATTTTTTTGCATATGAATATGATGAAAAAACACATTATAAAATATTAGTTAAAATTCTTATAGTTTGACTCTAAAAAGGAAATCATAACAATTAAAAGTGTATAGAGAGAGTAATAAATAGCTAATTAAATTTCAAGAGCTTTAAAATAAAAGGTTGAAAAAAAGAATAAGATAGACAACATATATTAAAAATTGAAAACATATAAATAATAAATGGGCCCAAATGAACACTTGTCATGTGGTAAGTAGTAGATATTCCCACTTATTTTATATATATATATATATATATATATATATTCTACTATATTATAAAAGCTTTAAAAAGCCCCACAAGTATAATATATAATATTGAAGATTGGAAAAAATCTCAATCTTGAATATTATATATTATATTTGGGCCTAAACTCCTTTTTATAATATAGTAGAAGTAGAATAGAATAGAATAGAAATAGAAAATTTATCTATCTCCTTCTTTAATTATTATGTATTTTGGCCACAAATTATTTGTCAAATAATGAGCACAAAGTATTACGTGTGAGTCTCTTGACAAATTAATTAATAGCCAATTTTAACACGCACCAAACTTCTGCTAATAATATTCTTTAGTGAAAGAGATATTGATGTGAGATACTAAATGATTAATTAGGGTGTAAATCATACTTCTTATGATATATTTGAAAAAATTTATAACAGAAAAGAATCATATTTGTCTTCTTACTTTCAGAAAAATGATATAGTTATGATTTATTATTATCATACTTTTTTTTTTTATATATATTTATCTTTATCATCTAATTTTGGATACATATTTATTCTTGGACTATTAACTTTCACATCTCACTCTTGTTATTATACGTGGCGCCTAAATTCCAAAATATCTAGAAAACATGATTACTTAAGGACAAAGGTCAATTTTCAAGCCTTAATTTTCGTGGCCAATAATTTTTTTAGGATCTTTACATAAATAATCAGATAAATTTACTGATTGTTTTTTCTGGACGTAGATTATCCACCGTTATAAATTTATATATATAAATTTACCGATTATTTTTAATTTAAATTATTAGGTAGACAACGATTTAAATTAATTCCCTTATATTAATTTTAAGTTATTGAGTAGACGACAACTTTGATTATTTTCTTTTGATTTTGTTGTGTTACTTTAATCAACCCGTGTCCCATTATTTCACATGTCATATACGATATGGTTGTGAAATGATCTTACATAAAAACAAAACATGTGCAAGTACAATTATGTAAAAGGATAGAATTCTTGAATAGTGGTGAAAAAGCATCTTGTACCTAACTAGCTCTATAAAATATCAAGCTATAAACACGAAATTACTTATGAGTAAATAAAAAAGTATATAATTAGTAGTTAAAAGGATTTGTTACAAACAACAGATAAAAAAGATAAGTGCAATTTCATAATTACAAAAAAAAAAAAAAAAACTAGTGTTACAAAATGATTTCTAAGGGATAGTTTTGGAAAAATTAGGAAAATTCACTTAAATAACTATCCTTCGGAAAAAAATAGTCGACAGATATATAACATATGTATATTAATTAACGGTTGTGAATAGTTTTCATCGAGCATCAAAATATGTAACTTTCCCTTGATATTATCCCATATGTTAGGTCATGACCAGACAATTTTTATATTGTTGGGGCTGCAAATTATACTCTCTAAGAGAAAAGTTTGATGACTTTAATTATTAAGAGTGTGTTTGGTACGAAGGAAAATATTTTTCGGAAAATGTTTTTCAATTTTCTCATGTTTGGTTGGGTTAAATGTTTTGGAAAAAGTTTTTCAAATCAACCTATTTTCCTCAAATTTAAGGAAAATGACTTCCCTTCAAAACTTAAGGAAAACATTTTCCAAAACTCTCTTCCAACTTCCAATTAAAAAAAAAATTGTTGAAAAAATCAATTTATTTGGTCCCTACCCTCAAACCAGCCCCCAACCACCACCCCAAAAAAATAATAATTAAAGTTTGTTTTTAAATTCAATATTTTTACCCCACCCTCATCCCTATCCCCACCCCCTACCACCACCCCTCCCAAAAAAATATTAAAAGTTGTTTTTAAAAGATATTTCTAATTTCAATTTTTTATTTTTTTACACCCCTACCCTCGACCCCCGCACCCCCCACCCACACCCACACCCACCCACCCCATACCAGCCCCCCCCCCCCTCAAAAAAAAAAAAAATTTTAAGTTTGTTTTTAAAAAATATTTTCGACTTCAAAATTTCATTTTTTCCACCCCCCACCCACCCCCACCCCCTACCAGCCCCCCCACCCCCCAAAAAAAATTTTAAGTTTGTTTTTAAATAATATTTTCGACTTCAAAATTTTATTTTTTCACTCCTACCCTCGACCCACCCACCCACGCCCTACCAGCCCCCGCACCCCCCAAAAAAATTTTAAGTTTGTTTTTAAAAAATATTCTTAACTTCAAAATTTCAATTTTTCACCCCTACCCTCGACCCCCCCACCCCCTACCAGCCCCCACCCCCAAAAAAAAATTAAGTTTGTTTTTTAAAAATATTTTCAATTTCAACAATTATTTTCTACTCAAGTAAAAATAAAAGAAATTTTTCAAAAATATTTTTCATTCATAAATCAAACACAAAATCTTTTTCAGAAAATATTTTCTACTCACCAACCAAACATGAGAAAATAAGTCAAAAATCAACTTATTTTCCAAGAAAACATTTTCTAGGAAAACATTTTCCATGGAAAACATTTTCCTTCATACCAAACACACCCCAAGTCTTTAACACAAGATAGATTTATATAAAGACACAACAAGTGACTACCAAGGTAATTAGACAAAAAAATGATGCTCTTTCTACTCTTTGTAGCCCTTCTTATCATTCTTATTTTCCTTCTTCCTAAAGCCAAAAAGGGTGAAAAAAACACACAGCCACCAGGTCCTGTAGGCCTGCCATTCATTGGAAATTTGCATCAATTTGATAGTTTAACCCCTCATATCTATTTTTGGAAACTTTCCAAGAAATATGGAAAAATATTCTCATTAAAACTTGGTTCTACTCCAATGGTCGTAGTTTCTTCAGCAAAATTAGCAAAAGAAGTGTTGAAGACACAAGATTTAGTATATTGTAGTAGACCCTCTATTCTTGGCCAACAAAAATTGTCTTACAATGGTCGCGACATAGTCTTTGCACCTTACAATGACTATTGGAGAGAGATGAGAAAAATTAGTGTGCTTCATCTATTTAGTCTCAAGAAAGTGCAATTATATAAACCAATTCGTGAAGATGAAGTATCAAGAATGATCAAGAAAATATCTCTACATGCTGCTTCTTCTCAAATTACAAATTTGAGCAATTTAATGATTTCGCTTATAAGTACAATTATATGTAGATTTGCTTTTGGTGTTAGGTTTGACGATGAAGCACATGAAAGGAAGAGATTTGATTATCTATTGGCTGAAACTCAAGCAATGATGGCTAGCTTTTTCGTGTCTGATGTTTTTCCTTTTTTAGGTTGGATTGATAAACTTACTGGATTGACAGATAGACTCGAGAAGAATATAAAGGAATTGGATGAGTTTTATGAAGAACTCATTGAGCAACATCAAAATCCCAATAGGCCAAAATCCATGGAAGGAGATATTGTTGATCTTTTGCTTCAATTGAAGAAAGAGAAATCAATACCAATTGATCTCACTTTGGAGGACATAAAAGGACTTCTTATGGTAATTTCACATGTCTTAACTCAATACATTGCTATTTTTAAGATAATTCGATAGCTATTTTAATTAAATTATTTGCTTGTCTATAGAATGTGTTAGTTGCTGGATCAGATACTAGCGCGGCTGGGATAGTATGGACAATGACAGCTTTGATGAAGAATCCAAAAGCCATGAAGAAAGTTCAAGAAGAAATCAGAAAGTCAATTGGGAACAAAGGCATTGTGAATGAAGATGATATACAAAATATGCCTTATTTCAAAGCAATGATAAAAGAGGCTTTTAGATTATATCCACCAGTTCCACTTCTAGTGCCAAGAGAATCAATGAAAAAATCCACACTAGAAGGATATGAAATTCAGGCCGGAACTATAGTTCATGTTAATTCATGGGCAATTGCAAGGGACCCTGAAATATGGGGAAATCCAGAAGAATTTATACCTGAGAGATTTCTGAATAGCGACATTGATTACAAGGGACAAAACTATGAGCTAATTCCATTTGGAGCAGGTCGAAGAGGTTGCCCCGGAATGACACTTGGGGTTGCATCCATGGAACTTGCATTATCAAATCTTCTTTATGCATTTGATTGGGAGTTACCTCATGGGATGAAAAAAGAGGACATTGACACAAATGTTAGGCCTGGAATTACCATGCATAAGAAAAATGAGCTATGTCTTATCCCTAAAAGTTATTTTTAAAATATACTCATATGTGAATCTAAGACGAATTTTTAAAATATACTCAGATGTGAATCTAAGGCTAGTTTTGTAATAATAAATTGTAACGACTTTAAATCTTGAAATCACATTACACCCTCCTTCCATTTTGATAATCTTTGCCTTATAATCCCTTTAGTCATCCACTACTCGATTTATTTGATACTATTCAATGGCCCTTAGTTAAGTTGGTGTGTATATATATATAGTTATTATAAAAATGTGTATCGTAGATCCAAATCTTGAATAATGAAATAAATATAACTCTTAAAAAGTTTTAAGGATAATATTATTTATGAAATTGTTATTCTATAGGCAGAGTTGGTATGCTTCACTTTTGAGATGTTTAGGCCAAGAGTACTGTATAGGGATTGTACATTCATGAGTTGTAGTTCTCATGGAGTCATGTGTGGACGTTATCGCTCATACAAATCCCAATCAAAAAGCAAACTGCGGCGCCCACATTGATAGAAGCCCATCTTCTCATGGTTTGATCAATTGAAAGACATCCTCTTGGTGCAATTACGTAAGTAACAAAAAGAATTTGTTTTTTGTTTGATGTTACTCGAGATGATTTTTATACATAAAAAAACTGAAAATTTTATTTTTGTTATTTAATTATTGCAAATGGTTGTAGGAGATCATTTTGTACCCCATATGTGCACCTTAATATATATTAAGACATTTCAAGTGGCCATTATTTTGTGAAGCTGGACAACAAAATGATGCTCTTTCTACTCTTTGTAGCTTTTCCTATCATTCTTATTTTTCTTCTTCCCAAAGCCAAAAAGAGTGGCAAAAACAATCTGCCACCAGGTCCTAGAGGCCTCCCATTCATTGGAAATTTGCATCAATTTGATAGTTTAACTCCTCATATCTATTTTTGGAAACTTATCAAAAAACATGGAAAAATTTTCTCATTGAAATTTGGTTCTACTCCAATAGTTGTAATTTCTTCCGCAAAGTTAGTAAAAGAAGTGTTGAAGACACAAGATTTAGTATTTTGTAGTAGACCTTCTCATCTTGGTCAGCAAAAATTATCTTACAATGGTCATGATATTGGCTTTGCACCTTACAATGATCATTGGAGGGAAAGACGAAAAATATGTGTTCTTCATCTATTTAGTCTCAAGAAAGTGCAATCTTTTAGTCCAATTCGCGAAGATGAAGTCTCAAGAATGATCAAGAAAATATATGAACAAATTGTTAATTCTAAGATCACCAATTTGAGCAATTTAATGATTTCGCTTACTAGTACAATTATTTGTAGAATTGCTTTCGGTGTTAGGTTTGATGAAGAAGGACATGAAAGGAAGAGATTTGATTGTCTTTTAGGCGAAGCTCAAGCTATGTCCGTTAGCTTTTTTGTGTCTGATTTTTTTCCTTCTTTAAGTTGGATTGATAAACTTACTGGATTGACAAATAGACTTGAGAAAATTTTCCAGGATTTGGATGAGTTTTACGAAGAACTCATTGAGCAACATCAGAATCCCAACAGGCCAAAATCCATGGAAGGAGATATTCTTGATCTTTTGCTACAATTGAAGAAAGAGCAATCAACTTCAATTGATCTCACTTTGGATGACATCAAAGGAATACTTATGGTAATTTTCCGAACCTACCTACTTCTACATGCATCTCGCATACACATATATACATATACTTAATTATATGCATATACACATATGTACATCTGGATACATATACATAATGGTGAAAATTGAACGAGTTGAATCAAATATATATGGGTGGGTCATCATGGGTTATTGATCTAACCCATTAGAAATTTACTTAAGTCAAAATGAGTTAGGTAAAGATAGGTCAAATGACAGGTCATAATTCAATACGGCCCAACATGACAACCTTCCAACCATTTATATTTTGCATTTCTAAAGAAAAAACAAATGAAAGCTAACTTACCATTCCTAAATTGTTTGCTTAAGTTCTTCCAAATTTATGTAGGATGTGTTCGTTGCTGGATCGGACACTAGCGCGGCTGCAGTAGAATGGGCAATGACAGCCTTAATAAAGAATCCAAAAATCATGAAGAAGGTCCAAAAAGAAATCAGAGAAACAATAGGGACCAAAGGCATTGTGAATGAAGATGATATCCAAAATATGTCTTATTTCAAATCAGTAATAAAAGAGACATTTAGATTATATCCACCAGCTCCAATCCTAATACCAAGAGAAACAATGAAAAAATCCACACTAGAAGGGTATGAAATTCATCCAGGAACTATAATTCATGTGAACTCTTGGGCAATTGCGCGAGATCCTGAAATATGGGAGAATTCAGAAGAATTTATACCTGAAAGATTCTTGAATAGTGATATCGATTTCAAGGGTCAAAATTTTGAGTTGATTCCATTTGGAGCAGGACGGAGAGGTTGTCCAGGGATTACACTTGGGGTTGCATCTATGGAACTTGCATTATCAAATCTTCTTTATGCATTTGATTGGGAATTACCTTATGGGATGAAAAAAGAGGACATTGACACATATGTTAAGCCTGGAATCACCATGCATAGGAAAAATGATCTTTGTCTTATCCCTAGAAAATATTTCTAAATAATTTAGGGTGAATTCTTTAAGGTCGCCTGAATTTATCATTGCTTTCGATTCGAATTATATATATATATATATATATATATCGAATATATTCTACCTTTCGCCTCTTTTGATATATCAGAACTTTCTTTTTAGTTCTCCACTACTGCTTGGTTTATTTCACACTTTTCAATTAGAATCTTAGTAATTGGGCTGATTAATCCCTTTAAAACTTCTATTGAAATTCTATTTTATTATTTTTGTTAGTTAATTTACTTTCAATTATTCTGCTCGCATAGAACCCAAATCATATCAACATTTAACTTTCAACTAATTAAATAAAACTCTAGTTTGATCCTTTGTGCTCATTAGAACTGTCAAAATGGGCTGACCCAACTCAACCCAACTCAATTCAACCCTAACGGGCTAGAGAGTTAAATGGGTTGGGACGGGCTGACCTTTTTAATTAAAGGACCTATAAAATAGCAGCCCAACCCAGCCCTAAGTGGACCACGGGTTGGGACGGGTTGGCCCTTCAACTAAAAAATGGACAATATTTTTCTCTTAGAAAGAATACGAACGTTGATAAATTACACATACTTCAGTGAATATTTACAAAACAAATACATAATAGCTAAGATACAACATTCATAAGTTTCATCCGAGCAAAAATCATTACATGATCACTATTTTCATAAACAAGACAATAAAGGAAGTGAAAAATTAGGCATAAAAACAAAAGTAAAAGGGGTCAAAGATTCATAGTTATAATGGAGTAATGAACTTGGGCTAATAAGAAAATTTAGTGGGCTAATGACCCTAAAATGTAAAAGATATGTAAAAAATATAGTCTTTATTTTACATTGATATTTTAAAAATATTTATTGACAAAATCTTAACAAGTAAAACACTACTTAAAAAATATATAATAAATATTTTAAAAATTCACAGCCGGCGGACTGGACTCAAAGGCTTGCGGGTTGGGCCTACGAGGCCAGCGGGCCAAATGAGACTGCGCTAAAAAGCCTCATTCCTAAATGGGCTAAAAAAATTGAGTCCAACCTCATTTAATTCAAGGATTGGGTTGAACCAGCCTAACGGGTCAAACCCATTTTGAAAGCTCTAGTGCTCATGAATCTTTTCAAATTTAACAACGGATTGTATACCATCACATCATTTAGTTACCTTTATTTTTTATTAAGTTTGTATTGTTACTTCATATTTAAAGAAAATATAATTCTAAAAAATAGTCTAATAATATAACATTTCTTTTTTCTATATAAAAGGAAAAAGCACACACAAGTCAATTGATTAAAATAAAATATACTTAATCATATCTAACAAGTATCAAGATATAAAAGTTATCCATAATTGCGAATTAATTGGGTGTGCCATTTTTCCCATCAATATATATATTTCCTCCTTTCCTTTTTAGTTGTTATGACAAGGTTTAGCACAATCCTTAAAAAAATATTAATGAAGAGTGTTGTTTAACCAATATATATATATATATATATATATATATATATATATATATATATATATATATATATATATATATATAATTCCTTAATTTTATCTATATATTTGCCTCTTAATTCCAAAATAATTAATGCTAAGGGTAAAGTTAGAAAAAGATATCTAATGAATTCTCTTGTAATTATTTAAATTGACAATTATTTTGAAATAAATATTTTTAGTATACATAGGAACGGATGGAGCTTAATATAGCCTTTGTCTAATAATGCTATCTAAATATTTATGCTGCCTAATATATTTGTAAATAATATTGATTGCTAGATAGAGGACAGACATATTTTATGAAAAATAGCAAGGTGCCTAATTTTATGAGAAAAGTCAAAAGTTGCAACTTGGTGACAAGTACTGAATTATGGGACAATATGATTTTTCTATGTCACCTTTCATGACTTAAATGTACAATTTACTTTTTAAAAAGATTTCTTGTTGCAGTTTTAAAAAAAGATCAAGGAAAAAGATAAAAATTGATTTGTTTACTGATAGGTATTGCCATTATTCCACCACTAATTTGGTCCCATTTCATGACTTTCATAATTTCCATTATATATATATATATATATATATATATATATATATATATATATATATATTCTTTGAGATCGATTGAGATCCCTTCCAATAAGTTTAATTAGTCATGTATTGTTCAATGGTTAACTAAGATTATGTCACATCATTTATATAAAATCAATGGCTGTTATTTATTTGATACTAAAAATACAAATAATAATAACTTAAGTCATTCCCAGCCCCTTAAAGTTGTTCGCATAATTCGCTTAAACACTTTAACTAAAACTTATACCTATTGAACACCTATACCCTTTAAAATTAATATCTATTTGACATTTTTTTTTACAATCAGCTCAAAATATTAGATATGTAATACACTCATTGTGACATGACAAATTGATAAATTAAATGATGACATGTGCCATTTAAATCTAAAAATGTATTCTAAAAAATAACTATTTTAGTCTATTTAGCTAACTAAAAAATTAAAAAAGAATTTTCTAAAAAAAGACCACCTACACACCACTCCATCCCTTTCACCGGCTAAAAGTTAATTTCCCTTTCAATCGAATAGCATCAAAATTTTTCACTCATTCCCTTTATTTCTTTCCATTACTAATCATTTATTATAATTACAAGAAAAATAATAACTTTTGCCAAAAAAAATATTAATTTCTGTTATCTTCATCGGGAAAAATAGAGTTATACCGGAATATTTGAGACTTAGATCTATGTATTAACTAAAAAATGAAAGATGGAAAAAATCAAAAAGAAAGAGAGAGGTGGTGGGGGTGTGGTGCAAGGAGATGATAACAAAGAGATGACATTTCTATGACAAGTTGGCTGTAAATGGGGCCTTTTCTTCTTCTTCTTCTTCTTTTTGCTAATTAGTTTTTTTTTTTTTAATAATAGTTGTATAAGTTGGAAAATAAAAAAATAGTAAAAAAATAATTTCAACTGTTTAACGCGTTTAAAAAGGGTGAAACACACTTTTTTTTGCCAGGTTAACATTTTGTGTTTAATAAGAATGATTTTTGAACAAATAAGGTGTTCAATAGATACAAGTCTTAATTGAGGTGTTTAAGTGAAATATGCGGACAACTTTGAATGACTATGGATGACTTAAGCCAATAATAATTCACTATGAGTTTCTCTTTCAACCTCACTCCTTTGTTGCCACTTGCCACCACACATCGTCTTCACATCTCTCATATTTTAGATATTCGAATTAAGTTTTGTTTCAACTGAACACTTTAAGTTCTAATAATTAATTTCAATTTTACATTTTTTATTCAAATTAATAAAAAAGCTTTTACGTTTAATTTCATTCATCTCTTAAATAGTTAATTAGCCTAATAGCATAAAATATGTTATTTTCTTTAATACTACGCATCCGATAGCTCAATGAACCATAAAACTTCAGACATTTTCTATTTAACATTGAAAATATTTATCTTCCTATCAAATACACTTATTATTTGTAATTTATCAATGAATAGAAGCCGTTGGATTACATATAGCGATGACGTGGCATAATCTTAGCTAACCATTAAACAATGCTGGAGAGGATGTGATTTTATAGATGCAATATCCATTTTGTCGGCTACGAATTTATAGGATATAATATGGGTACGTGAATTTATAATTTTTTTTTGGTAAAATGAAATATTTTTATATAATAATTTTAAAAATTAATATAATATTATCTGCTGACATTATAATACAAAAAAAATAAAAATCCACTTGATCGAATGTTGTTGTTCTATAAATGTATAACTCTTCTTCTTTTTCCTCCTTTTAGTATTCATCTTATTAAGGATTTACATTATCAGTTTACCATAACGCTTATTGACATATAAAAAAAATATTTTGTTGCAAATAAAAAAGATATTGAGGAATTGTTTGCCGTATGTTGTCCGTCTTATTTTTCAAGTATATGGTTCCTCTTGTTATGTATAATTACTTGTATGTCAAATAAATTGAAATGAATAGCTTTTTAGGTGGCGTAATAGTCTAAAATTCTTTTAATTATATTATATTGACAAGAAGTCATATACTCCTTATCTTTAATATAAAAAATAATAAAAAAAAGGCGACAAGTTTGACCCAAGATCCATTTTTTCTATATATGTAGGCCATTTCAGGTGACTTGCATTATTTTGTGTAGTTGGACAACAAAATGATTCTCTTTCTACTCTTTGTAGCCTTTCCAATTTTGCTCATTTTTCTCCTTAGTGGAAAAAGAAATCTGCCACCAGGTCCTATAGGCCTTCCATTTATTGGAAATTTGCATCAATATGATAGTTTAACTCCTCACCTCTATTTTTGGAAACTTTCCAAAAAATATGGAAAAATCTTCTCATTGAAACTTGGTTCTTCTACTATGGTGGTAGTTTCTTCAGCAAAATTAGCAAAAGAAGTATTGAAGACACAAGATTTAGTATTTTGTAGTAGACCTTCTCTTCTTGGACAACAAAAATTGTCATACAATGGTCATGATATTGCCTTTGCACCTTATAATGACTATTGGAGAGAAATGAGAAAAATTTGTGTTCTTCAATTATTTAGTCTAAAAAAGGTACAATCTTTTAGTCCGATTCGTGAAGATGAAGTATCAAGAATGATCAAGAAAATATCTCAACTAGCTGCGTCTTCTCAAATTACAAATTTGAGTAGTTTAATGATTTCATTAACAAGTACGATAATTTGTAGAGTTGCTTTTGGTGTTAGGTTTGATGAAGAAGCGCATGAAAGAAAGAGATTTGATTATCTTTTAGCTGAGGCTCAAGCTATGATGGCTACCTTTTTTGTGTCTGATTTTTTTCCTTCTTTAAGTTGGATTGATAAACTTACTGGACAAAAAGATAGACTCGAGAGAAATTTCAAGAATTTGAATGAGTTTTACGAAGAACTCATTGAGCAACATCAGAATCCCAATAGGCCAAAATCCATGGAAGGTGATATTCTTGATCTTTTACTTCAATTGAAGAAAGAGCAATCAACACCAATTGATCTCACTTTGGAGGACATAAAAGGACTTCTAATGGTAATTTCCCATGTCTCGAATCTACCTAGTAGTACATGCGCTCGCACACATATTTAATTATATGCATATATATACATTTGTACTCATGTAGAGGTGACAAATATATTGACAGGTTGAATCAAACATAAATTATCGTTCAAAATTTAGTAAGTTAAAATGAATTGTATTAAGATTTGTCAAATGAGGGGTCATAATTCAATATGCCCAACATGACACAACCTCCCATCCTTTTATTTATATTTTGCTTTCTAAAAAAAGTTGAAAACTAATTTGGACTGTAATATATGACCCATCTTGTTACACTATTTGATTATTTTAACCCATTAGTATAACACTAGGGACATAGTGGATTAAATCACTCTAGAAAATTACAAACATCTTTTAAGAGCACACTCGAACACCCCCTTAAAATTAAGAACATCGTAATAGGTATTTTGAAGGTATCCTCAAACTAGAAGAGCTTTAGAAACGAGGATTTAGAACATCACATATTGATTAATTAAAGAGAGATTCACTAATGAAAAGAAAGTTCGTTTCTTGGGATCCTTCCTCCTTCATGTCATTTTGAATTTAACCTGTTAAGTCAAGTCAACAAACGGATCAATATACAACTCGTTTAAACTTAGTAGAGCGGATTACTAAAAGATGAATTGATTTTGCCATTTCTAATATGTAGCATAGATGTGTCCATTGCATTGACAAATTTCTTTTCTTATTAATTCACTGTCAATTTTGTGTAGAATGTGTTGGTTGCTGGATCAGACACTAGTGCAGCTGTAGTAGTATGGGCAATGACTGCCTTGATGAAAAATCCAAAAGTCATGAAGAAAGTCCAAGAAGAAATTAGAAAATCAATTGGGACTAAAGGCTTTGTGAATGAAGATGATATTCAAAATATGTCTTATCTCAAAGCAGTTATAAAAGAGACATTTAGATTATATCCACCAGATCCACTCCTAATACCAAGAGAATCAATGAAAAAATCCACACTAGAAGGGTATGAAATTCAGCAAGGAACTATAGTTCATATTAACGCATGGGCAATTGCAAGGGATCCTGAAATATGGGAAAATCCTAAAGAATTTATACCTGAGAGATTTTTGAATAGCGATATTGATTTCAAGAAAGAAGATTACGAGTTAATTCCGTTTGGAGCAGGAAGAAGAGGATGCCCCGGGATTACACTTGGAATTACAGCCATAGAACTTGCATTATCAAATCTTCTTTATGCGTTTGATTGGGAGTTACCCTATGGATTGAAAAAAGAGGACATTGACACAAATGTTAGGCATGGAATCACCATGCATAAGAAAAATGATCTTTGCCTTATCCCTAATAAATATTTCTAAATACACTTCCACAATAATTTAGGGTGAGTTATCATTGCTTTCAACTCGAATTAGTGTACAAATTTTCAATAATGTGAATTTGATTTAATAAAATCATATTGATTATGATTTTCTTTAGTTCTCCACTACTCTTGTTTATTTGACACTATTCAATAAACCTTAGTTAGGCTGGTGTATTATAATTGGGGAAGATATAATAGTATAATTGTCAAGAAAGTTTGTTAAAGAATAAAAGAAATCTCACGTCGATAGTTAATGAGATGATAATTCTTTCTTCTTTCAAAATGTCTAAAATATTGATTGGATATAGTGAGTATGTAATGTTATGCCGTGGTCTTTTTCTTTGAAAAAAAGAAGATACGTACAATTACTTCAAGGTATGCACATTAAGTAGTTATTCCAAAAAAATATTTGGTCCCACTTTCACTTTCATAATTTCCATTTTATGACTATATCATATGGTTTAATTGAAATGATAAAAATTATGAGTAGTACATTCTTGACCAACTTTAATTTGTGCAAAAAAAAAAATCCAACTCACTCTCCAATTTTTAACCATGGAACTTTATCCCCTTTTATCATAGGAAAAATAATCATTGAGAGGTGAGTTTATAAATGCAATGTTACGTTTATTTTGAACTATAAATTATGACATTTCTTCTTGCTTCACACATACCAATAAGAAGATTATCTTTTATTACCCACAATTAACATGTTAATTAAGACTCTATAGTAATAAATTACACCACAAGGGATTAAGGGGGTGTTTGAATGGGCTTTTTAAAAGTTACTTATAAGTCAAAAGCTAAAATTCATACGCTAGAGACACCCAACTTTTGATTTTTGATTTTTTTTTTTGCTACTTTTTCGGTCTGAAAAAAGTGCTTAAGTTACCCATACACTTCTAAAAAATAGTTTAAAATCCAGAAACCACTTAAAATAAGTCAATCCAAGCACCAACATCTAAGCATTGAGAGATCAGACTATAATAAAGAATTTAACTAATATACATTGACAACATAATTTGTTTTTACACTATCAGTTCAATTTAATATGTTACAGCAAGTTATATGCAATATAGGTTGTTTGACCAAGTTTTTTAAAAAACTAAAAATGTTTTATACACTTTATTTTATTTTTTAAAGAAATGTGCTTATTTTAGAGAGTTGAGATGTTTAGACAATTTTTTAGGAAGAAAATGAACTCTTCTGAATAATAGTGAAAAAAAATAGTTTTTCTCAAAAGCACTTATGGAACCTTACACAAGCAAAAAATGTAACTCTAATATTTATGTCACGCCCCGAGCCTACACCCTAGACGTGGCTGACACTCGAAGACCATTGCTGGCCCCCAAACGAACCCTTGGCCTGACTTTCTTAACTCAGCGGAAAACTCAATGCAATGCAAGGTTTTAAAACAACCTGACTAAAATAAAATCTGGCCAAAAAGGCAACTCAAGCCTCAAAATAGAATATTTACATATATACATAGATGAGAGACTCCCTACCAACTGACTGGCTGTCTATGAAGCCTCTAAAATACTGAGATGGATGTTGGAACAGACCCCACGACATCCTAATAGAACAAAACTTGAGAGAACAAAATAAACGAGTCCTCCGGAATGCAAAGAGGCTCACCACTGACTCTGAAGTACTCAACTGGATCAACGGCGAACCGGATGCTGGGCCTGGGTACCTGAATCTGCATCATCATAAGATGCAGGCCAACTAGCATCAGTACATTGAATGTACGAGTATGCGAGCTGGAAAGCTAAACCACAACTCAAGCTTGAAAGGAGTACAAATGAACTCTTACCTTGGCTCTGTTTAACTCTTGAATAACTGAACTCAATATATAAAGCAATACGACACATGCAATATATAAAGCTTGTAAAACAGTGTAAACAACTTAGCTTGTTAAAGATAAAACAATAACAACTAAACTTTACTTATATAAAATTAATATAACTTTAGTGAGAGATTCTTTAACAGACAACCACCACCATGAGCCCTAGTGGTGGTACAACGTTTTACCTCACGTTGCCCAAGGACCATCCTATACCTTGCCGTGATATAGAAAGTTACTTTACTTAGTGGATCCACTAGCTTAATCTTACGGATTCATCTAAAAAGTATGACCCGTTAACTCCTATGTTGGCGCATGGTTCTTATGGAGAGTTGAGTTTATATGAACTCGTGTCCCCAATTCGGTGCTCAAGACTACTCCCAAAAATACTTTAGCTCATAAGTGTTTTAAACACATCTTTCTTTATTTGAGATAATTACTCAAAACTTTGCCCGAAGGCTCACTTGGAAACAATGTTCCTTTTCTTGAAAACTAGCCCAAAGGCTCTTTTGGAATCATAGTTCCTTTCTTACTCAAATGTAAAAACATTTGGAAACTTCTTTGGGAATACATAGTTCCCTAATACTTTTGAGAAATGAACTCAACTTTAAACTCTTTACTCAACTTGAAACTCTTAACTTAACTTGAAACTTGACTTAACTTGAAACTTGAGCCTTAAAATGAAGTTAAAACATTCAACAAAGACTCTTGGAAAGCTTTAAAGACTTGTTTTGACTCCCTTCTTGAACTTCTAGACTCAACTCTTAACTTCCTTTGACTTGGAAACTTACTCTCCTTGAATTGGAATCATGGATTCAAGGTGTTTGATCACGTGTTATGGGCGAGTTCTTGACGTTTAAACGTACCTTGGGGTGTTGGAAACAACTTGGGAACATAGGTACAATACCTAGGAACATGTATGAGAAAGTGGGGAAAGAATGGGAAGACTTGGCGCTCTGAGAGGCGCGGAGCGCTAGACCTCAAACTTCAGAGAGGTCTGGTTGGGGCTCTGGTAGGGGCGGCGCCCCAAGGGCTGGACCTCAGAGTCCCTCTTGGGGTGCGCTGGCTGGCGCGACGCCCCAGCCCTTTTCCCCGAAAACTTGACTTTTCTCCTCCTTTTCTCCAACACTAAACCTTCTAACTTCAAAGCTTCATCCCCCCAAACACTTAGGATCATCAAAACCCTTAACATACACTAGATTCAACTCAGAAACACCACCGGAAACATACACCAAACCAACAAGAACTACAACACAACGCAACTACAACCTCAACAATTCCAACCAACAACTTCAATCAAACATAATCAATCTTTTCTCGAAATTAAACGAGCTTGGCGTGTGGGGGAAAGAACCAACCCAACACTATGAACTCACATACCTAATAGGGATCACCCCGACGATATCCACGACGATCTTTTGACGAAACCTAGCTTGACCTTCTCTTTTTCCTCTTCTTCTCCTCTTCACTCTTAAACCCTTACTTTCACTCTTTAAAAATGAGATAAACTGATCACAAATCATTCTTTCAACTTAATATATATCCAAAGACAAGGCTAGGGAAAAGACCAAAATACCCTTACCATTTCCGGACAGATTTCCTGCCAACTGCCCAACTTTCAAAGGGCTTAACTTGCTCATACGAACTCGGAAACGAGCAAACTCCATGGCGTTGGAAAGATCATTCCAAAAACTTTGTAACCATAACTGGAACCACACCTAGATCATCATGAGCTAGGAGTTATAACTGTTCAAAGTTGGCCAAAAACTCATTATTTTCCATACTTAGCCAAATTTCCAGATTTTTAATTCCTTCCAAAATGGACTATTTCCAATTCTAAGCCTCTCCCAAGTTATTTCAAATTGTCGGATGTTACAATTTATAAAAGTAATTTTATTAAATTTATTAATCAAACACAAATCTCTACTCTCCAAAAGTAATTTCACGAAAAATAAGTATGACCAAACATACTAGCATTATTTTCTAAGTAACCAGTTCCACTGTTGCAGTTGTTATGGTTAGGTACTATATATTTTAGGTGACCATACTATTACCTTTTTGTGGTATCAGTGAAAAATATTATATAAAGAAAAGTCTAACCCAAGATCCATTATATTATTTTATTTATATATTGGACATCTCAAGTGACTAGTATTTTGTAAAGTTAAGCAAAATGATACTCTTTCTACTCTTTGTAGCCTTTTCTATCCTTCTTATTTTTCTCTTCCTAAAGCCAAAAAGAGTAGCAAAAACAATCTGCCACCAGGTCCTATTGGCCTTCCATTCATTGGAAATTTGCATCAATTTGATAGTTTAGCCCCTCATATCTATTTTTGGAAACTTTCCAAAAAATATGGAAAAATATTTTCATTGAAATTTGGCTCTACTCCAATAATTGTAATTTCTTCAGCAAAATTGGCAAAACAAGTGTTGAAGACACAAGATTTAGCCTTTTGTAGTAGAGCTTCTCATCTTGGGCAGCAAAAATTGTCTTACAATGGTCGCGACATAGTCTTTCAACGCTACAATGATTATTGGAGAGAAATGAGAAAAATAAGTGTTCTTCATCTATTTAGTCACAAGAAAGTGAAATTATTTAGTCCAATTCGCGAAGACGAAGTCTCAAGAATGATCAAGAAAATATCTCAACAAGCTAGTGCTTCGCAAATCACTAATTTGAGCAATTTAATGGTTTCACTAAGTACTACAATTATTTGTAGAGTTGCTTTTGGTATTAGATTTGATGAAGAAGCACATGAAAAGAGGAGATTTGATGAACTTTTAGAAGAATCTGCAATAATGTTGACTAGCTTTTATGTTTCCGACTTTTTTCCTTCTTTAAGCTGGATTGATAAACTCACTGGATTAATAAATAGACTTGAGAATAATTTCAAGAATTTGGATGAGTTTTATGAAGAACTCATTGAGAAGCATGTTGATCCCAATAGGCCAAAATCCATGGAAGGGGACATTCTTGATCTTTTGCTCCAATTGAAGAAAGATAAATTAACACCAATTGATCTCACTTTGGAGGACATAAAAGCAATTGTCAAGGTAATCTTCTTAGTTATATATACACTCCCTCTGTTTAAAAAAGAATGATCCAATTTTCTTTTTAGTTTGTTTAAAAAAAAAAAGACCCATTTCCTTTCTTGACAACACTTTAATTCAACTTTCCACGTGAAATGATTAAGGCCAAAAAATTAAAGGACATTTTGATACATTTGACATAACTTAAATTTAGAATCACAAAATTAAAAAGTCTTCTTTCTTTTCTTAAACTCCATTCCAAGTCAAACTAGACTATTATTTTTTAAACGGAGGGAGTATTACTTATTATTTATCATAAGTTTATTAGGTTTACAATGGCTGTCAACCTATAGTGAACCTCATCTTTTATCCAAACATGGGAACCACATTTGTCAGCAAGGTCACATAATTGGAGTTTAAGCAACCTATTATAAACCTTATTTTTTATCCAAACATGGGACCCACATTTGTCAGCAAGGTCACACAATTGGAGTTTTAATGATAATGTTTGTTAAAGTCTTTTAGTCTCGTTAGAGATTTATATGCCAATAGAAATTATAGAAATTTTACTATCATTTAGTGATAGAAGCACTTATAATTTTTTCTTTTTTGAAATCAAATAATATTGCGTTGAGATTAGTTTAAATGGAGCGACATGAATAACCTAGGACGGAATTGAGGAATGTATATATATGTTGATAGGTAGGTAGATAGGTAGGTAGCACACATGTGGTTCGCATTCCCAGCTTGAACTTCCTCATGAATTAATATTTCTAATTATTTTTTTCTTTGTAGGATGTGTTACTTGCAGGATCAGACACTAGTGCCGCTGCAGTAGTATGGACAATGACAGCCTTGATGAAGAATCCAAAAGCTATGAAACAAGTTCAAGAAGAAATCAGAAAATCAGTCGGAAAGAAAGGCGATATTCATATTTTGAATGAAGATGAAATCCAAAATCTTCCCTATTTCAAAGCAGTGATAAAAGAGTCCTTTAGATTGTATCCACCAGTTCCACTTCTAGTGCCAAGAGAATCAATGGAAAAATCCACTCTAGAAGGGTATGAAATTCAACCACGAACTATAGTTCATGTTAATGCATGGGCTATTGCACGAGATCCTGAAATATGGGAAAATTCAGAAGAATTTATATCTGAGAGATTCTTGAATAGTGATATCGATTTCAAGGGACAAGACTTTGAGTTAATTCCATTTGGAGCAGGAAGAAGAGGATGTCCGGGGATTGCACTTGGAGTTGCATCAATGGAACTTGCATTATCAAATCTTCTTTACGCGTTTGATTGGGAGTTACCTTGTGGGATGAATAAAGAGGATATTGACACAAATGTTAAGCCTGGAATTACCATACATAAGAAAAATGACCTTTGCCTTATTCCTAAGAAATATCTATAGATTCATGTAGACTATCCTCAGTAATGTATCTTGGGCGAGTTTTGTAAATTCAGTTGAATTCATTACTTTCTGCTCGAATTATGTATAACATAACATCTTCTTTCTTTTTATTGCAAAATTCCATGCTTGCCCTGGCTGTATTATTATATTATATGACGAAAAGGTTAATTGGTCAAGAGAAAACAGGGGTATTTTGGGTACATGAAAGGCCATTACTCCCTTCGTCTCAATTTGTTTGTCTAGTTTTTATTAGATACAAAATTTAAGAAAATAAAAAAGACTTTTGAATCTTGTGATCTTGAATTAAAAATAGGCTTAATGTACCAAAATGTCTTTCAGTCTTATGGTTTCAAACATGTCAAAAAGAAAAATAAAACAGACAACGTGAAACATATATAAGGTATCTGATACTTTTCGCTTCTCTGTACTTATTGTAAAATTAAAAGAAAGGAGGAGGAGAGAGTAGATAATAAGATAAGGTGGGTCATATATGCAGCTTTGCACTTGTATATATGGAGTTTAAATACAAATTTAATAATTTCAGACACTAGAAAACTCAATTTATTGGCAAATCCAATTCATCATTAAGGTGAGTACTTTTAACTTTTTGTTTTTCTACCATTTAATACCTACTCAGATTTTTACAAAATTCTCAAGGTTTGTAAAACTTGTTTTAAATTCTTATGATGCAGGGGTGAGTAATTTTTTTGTTGCAAATAAACAAGATATTGAGGAATTATTTGCCGCATGTTGTCTGTCTTATTTTTCAAGTATATGGTTCCTCTTGTTATGTATAATTATTTATATGTCAAACAAATTGAAACGAATGGTATATTTTTTTTAGGTAGCGTGATAGTCTAAAATTCTTTTAATTATATTATATTGACCAGAAGTTATATACTCCTTATCATTAATAAAAAAAAAGGAGGAAAAGTGTCACGACCCAAACCGTCGTGATTGACATCCACACTAATCATTCGGTGGGAGAACCACTACTACAATCCAAACTAAGCAACTAAACCAAAACTAAAGCAATTAAGTTACAGAAGCAAATAAATTAACTAAACAAATGTGGAATTAAGACAAATTTTGTAATAATAAATTGTAACGATTTTAAATCTTAAAATCACATTTCACCCCCTCCTATTTTGAATTTAGGGTGAGTTATCATTGCTTTCAACTCGAATTATGTATACATATTTTAAATAAAGTGAATTTGATATAATAAAATTATCCTGATTTCACCCTCACTTTTGGTGGATTATGATTTTCTTTAGTTCTCCACTACTCTTTTTTATTTGACACTATTCAATAAACCTTATTTAGGCTGGTGTATTAATTTTATAACTAGGGAAGAAATAATAGTATAATTGTTGGGAAAGTTTATTGAAGAATAATAAAATCTCACGTCGATAGTTAATGAGATGATAATTCTTTCTTCTTCAGAATGTGTAAAATATTGATTGCACATAGTGAGTATATAATGTTATGTCATGGTCTTTTTCTTTGAAAAAAAAAAGAGAGAAAAAGATATCAATTTCATCAAGGTATATATGTAGAAAAAGATATCAATTTCATCAAGGTATATATGTACAATATTAAGTAGTTACCTTAATTTCTTTTTTTGAAGATTTCTTGTTGCAACCTAAAAATCAAAGGAAAAGAAAAGTGGGTCTAATATTTATAAAGGTACTTAGAACCCTTAAGAAGAAACAAATAGCTTTTCTCCAAAAGCACTTTTGAACCCTTAAGCAAGCACAAATTGTTGGTCTAATATTTATAAAAATATTTTTATTAAATTTATTAATCAAACACAAATCGCTACTCTTCAAAAGTACTTTCGCGAAAAACTATATGACCAAACATATATACTACTATTATTTTCTAAGTAATCAGTTCCAGTTGTTATGGTTAAGTACTATAGTTTAGGTGACAATACTATTACTTTTTTTTATGGCATCAGTGCAAAAAAATTATATAGTCTTCCATCAGAAAAGATTAAAAAATGAAATAAAGAAAAGTCTAACCCAAGATTCATTATATTATTTTATTTATATATAGGACATTTCAAGTGACTAGTATTTTGTTAAGTTAAGCAAAATGATACTCTTTCTACTCTTTGTAGCCTTTCCTATCCTTCTTATTTTTCTTCTTCCCAAAGCCAAAAAAGTGTGGCAAAAGCACACAGCTACCAGGTCCTATAGGCCTCCCATTCATTGAAAATTTCCATCATTTTGATAGTTTAAGCCCTTATATCTATTTTTCGAAACTTTTCAAGAAATATGAAAATATATTCTCATTGAAACTTGGTTCTACTCCAATGATTGTAGTTTCTTCAGCAAAATTAGCAAAAGAAGTGTTGAAGACACAAGATCTAGTATTTTGTAGTAGGCCGTATCATCTTGGCCAGAAAAAATTGTCTTACAATGGTCGTGACATAGTCTTTCAACGCTACAACGATTATTGGAGAGAAATGAGAAAAATAAGTGTTCTTCATCTATTTAGTCACAAGAAAGTGAAATTATTTAGTTCAATTCGCAAAGATGAAGTCTCAAGATTGATCAAGAAAATATCTCAGCAAGCTAGTGCTTCGCAAATAACTAATTTGAGCAATTTAATGATTTCACTAAGTATTACAATTATTTTTCTTTTTTACTTGTACCGTTTTACTTGTCCTTCTTGACAAATCAAGAAAGGATAATTTTTTTACCTATTATACGCTTAATTAATTACTTTGAAAAAGGTAGAACTTCTTGAAAATCTTAAATTTTTAATTCATCCACTTCATAATTAATAGGGGTAAAATTGTAAACTCACTATGTCAATCATTATTTTCTTAATAAGTGTGTTAATTCAAAAATAGACAAGTAATTAGGACTGAGGACATTTCTTCTTGATGATAACTCAACTTTCTTCTTGATTGACATATTTTTACATTATTTAAGCATCCTCATTTGTAATTTCATCATGGAGTGTATTACAAACTCTGTGGTGATCAGAAAATACTTAGTTCTCTTTAGCTCTTATTTTCTTCATGCTTGTTAGGTAGTAGACTTAGGTACTTCATTAGGATTAGTAAGGTAAGGCCTAGCCCCCCTTGCTTGCACTTATTCCTATTGATATTTTTTATGTTTAATAAAAGGCCACTAGACACTGTCTAGTGGTAAATTTGCGGGGAAAAAAACCCACAATTAATATGTTAATTAATACAGTAGTAAATTACACACATGAGGATTGAGCATCGAGATTTCAGACACTCCCACCTAATTAGTACTCACTTAATCCCTAATTTGTTTTTACATTATCAGTTAAATTTAACATGTTACGACTGGTTAGGTGTGCGTCATAAGTACGTTGTTTGACTAACATTTTTTAAAGGCGAAATGATCTAATGGACCCCTATACTTGCATGCGTTTGTATTGTGGATCTTTTTACTTAACACTTTACCAACTAAACCCTTAAACTTAATTAAAAGATAATTTTTAAACCCCTCCTATTATGTGTGTAGCCTACTCTCCCTCAAATAGATGACATGTCAAATCCATTTCACATAAATTAATAACACGTCATAATTATCTTTATTAACTATATTTAAAAATTATTAATCAAAATATTAAATAAAAGATAATTCTTTAAAGTAAAATTCTTATTTCTATCACCTTCCTCCAACTTCCGTCCACCTCTCTCGACAAACAACCAACATCACCACCATCACCTCCACCCTCTTAGTCTCTTTTTCTTCCATTTAAACTTGTCTTTAATTATACAAAAAAAAATAAAAAAAAATAGATGGTTATCAAAAATAAAAATCTTGAATCTTAAATTAGATCAAAATTAATCTTCCTTTGTTTCCTTTTCTTTTCCTTCCTTTGTAAGCCTTTTGTATTTGAAAATTCTATTCTTTAATAGTGGTATATATGATGAAACTAAAATGGAAACGAAAAAATGAAAAAAAAAAAGGATTGGGTCTACTGATAGGGTGGGGTGATTGAAAAAGGAAGTTGAGGCAAAGATGGGTGAGCCTTAGCTGAAGCCAGAAAGAGGGGGTTGGGGTGGGGGATGACTGAAGAAGGTGAGGTGAGGGGATAAGATGACTTTTTTTTTTTTTTTATAAAAAAAAATTATTTTATATTTTTTAAATTTAAATATGTTATTCACTTGCCTTTACATGAGTGTGGTTACTCTGTCACCAGCTCATCTATTTTAATGCCACATAAGTATGGTCAATAGTCAGACTGTCAGAGGAGTTCGATATATTGTGTTTTAATGAGTTTAAGGATTCAATTGATAAAGAGTTAAGTAGAAGGGCACATAATACAAACAAACTCATACAAGTATAGGGGTCCATCAGATCATTTCGCCTTTTTGAAAGCTAAAAGAGTTCTATTTTTCTAGAGAAACGTGCTTATTTTAGAGAGTTAAGATCGTTTAGCCAATTTTTAAGAAGAAAATAAGTTCTTCTGAATAATAGGAAAGAAATAGTTTTTCTCCAAAAGCACTTATGGAACCTTAAGCAAGCAGAAATTGTTATTCTAGTATTTATAAAAGTATTTAAAAAAAAAAAAATCAAATACAAACGACTACTCTCCAAAATTATTTTGGCAAATAATAAATATAACCAAACATACTACTATTATTATTTTCCAAGTAACTAGTTGTAGTAGATCGGTTAGGTACAATAATTTAGGTGACCATAGTCTATTGCCTTTTTATAGTTTCTGCTCATTATTCCACTTATATGTGGTCCCACTTCATTTTTCACATTTTCCACTTTATGACTATACTAGGGAAATTGTCCGCGCTACACGCGGTTATAAGAAATATTTATTGGAAAATAATATATAATAATTATATTCATGTTAGTATCAGATATATAAACAATATTGATATTCTCTTCATATGCGATATGATACATTTTTCATCTTTTTTAAATATATAAAATTGATTTTTTTATATCCTTTAAGTGCAAACTGTTCTTATGTATATAGTAGAATAAATTATTTACCATGGTGAAATAAATGAAATAGAGATCATATTTTGAAATAACAATATATTGTATACATATTTTTACGATCCTCTATACGAATTCTGATTTTGTAAAAAAACTTTTGAAGTTCTTCATTATGTCTTTATTATTAATTTTTTTATTTTTTAAACATTAATTAAAATATTAATAAAAATTGTGAAAAAGAAACATGAAAAAGTTATAACAATATTTAAGAGTAGAAGTTACAAGTAAAATGAAGAGACATGAGTTATGAATTTTATTAGACATTAATTGCATTAATAATCATGTATTAATTTTATTTGTAAAAATAAATAAATAAATAAATAATAAATAAATAAATGTGAAAATAAGTGATAGAACTACAATAATGAACAAAAAAATAAAATGATTGGTGACTGAATAAAAAATATGAATACATTTCAAACAAAAAAGAATAGTGACAAAAACAGATTGTTACATAAAAAAAAAGACATCATAGAATTTAATATTTTTATTTTAATTATTTTCTTGCAAGCATAATAAAAATGAAGTTCATTATCATCATTATTTATTTATTTTTTAAATGAGATAGTTATATTAATTGTGCTTCATAACAAAAAAAAAAATAGAATAGTAAAGAACCAAATGAGTAGCATTGCCAATACATGTAGTTAATTTACTTATACAAACTAAAGTTTAAAAAATCTAGCAAAAGTAGCTACCTTACCAATACAAGTCAAAGTAGCAAAAAAATTTCTAACAAAAAATAATCCCTAATTATGTTTCAAAAATTGCTTTTCTTCTACTATCTTCCTTTGTAAGTAGATCTGTCATCATATTATGTACTCCATATGTCAACCTCTTCATTATATGCTACCAATTGAATAAAAAAAATATAATTATGAATAAATAAAATATCATACCAATTGAAAGTGATTATACCAAAATAAAGAAATAAATCTAAACTATATGTAATATATTTGTAAATGATTTTTTCAATATATTGTGTTAACAATAAATAATAATCATCTCTTGAAATCTCACACATATTGTAATCAAACTACATTATATTCAACAAATTGACTATTAAAGAGAATTAACAATCACATACTAACAACACATTGTTCATTATTACAAAGTTTTTTTTAATCATACTTGCTTGGAGAATAATAATACATACATAAATAAAATATTAAGAAAGCATATCCAAATACATAAAAATAAAAAGAGACTTGAGAATGAAATATTTCTTACCTTTCATGTACTTTTTTCGTTACATGTTAGTTAATTCACAAACTAATATGATAAAGAAGAGAAAATATATTCATAAATGTGAATATGAATTTTCATGAAATTAAATATGAATTTAGATAGGCAAAATGTAGAAAATGAAAAAAAAAAAAACTTGGGAATGAAATATTTCTCACCTTACATGTTAGTTAATTCACAAACCAATATGATAAAGAAGGGAAAGGATAATCTTGAATGTGAATTTCCATAAACTAAATATGAGTTTATATAGGCAAAATATAGGAATACCATAAGACATCATAAACTTACAAATTAATATTTGGAGGTTATGGACATGAAAATTATGAGTCTTGAATATTATTAAAAATAAAAATTAAAGAGGAGTAGGTCATGGGTAATTACTCCTTGTAAATAAATTAAATAATAAAGAGAAAAACACTTAAAATATTAAAATATTTTATGATTTATGATTAGAAGTGAGGCTAACAAAGAAAAAAAGAATGTGAAGAGTCTTTGGTATAAATGTTACTCTATTAATAAAATATTTATTTTTAATAAATTAAGTAATTTGATTTTATAATACAATAATTAATTTAAAAAGAAAAAAATGCCAAAAAATTGAGAAAAAAGACAAATACAAATGGAGGCCATAGAGAGGTGCCACATCACCTTCTCTATGTTTCTCCTTTATATAAATATATAGATTATATGGTTCATCATACACAAAGAACCAATTATTAATAAAACTACTTTTAAAATTTATTAGTAAAACATGAACGGTTACTCTTCAAAAGTTATTCGCCAAACTATCTAAGTATTATTTTCTAAGTAACTAGTACCACTTGTTATGGTTAGTTACTACTCCCTTCATTTTAAATTGAGTGGTCTGTTTTGACTTGACATGTAGTTTAAGAAAATAAACTAAAGAAAACTTTTAAATTTTGTGATCTTAAATTAAAGATCTATCAAATGTACCAAAATGTCTTATTGTTAGTGTAGGTAAATCATACTCTTAAGAGTCGTTCGGTATGAAGTAAAAAGTATAATAATTCAGATAAAATGTAGGATTATTTCATCACATGTTTGGTTAGAGGTATTCGGTAGTCCTTGGATTATTTATCCCACCATTTTTGCCATAGTGATTGGATAAATTATCTCTTAGATACATGATAAAATAACTTATTCCAGAATGACTTATCGTGGAATAACTTATCCCGACAGGACTTTAACACATGATATCTTTATATAAAGATACAACAAGTGACTACCTAGGAGTTTAAAACAAAAATGATGCTCTTTCTACTCTTTGTAGCTTTTCCTATCATTCTTATTTTTCTTCTTCCAAAAGCCAAAAAGTGTGACAAAAACAATGTACCACCAGGTCCTAAAGGCCTCCCATTCATTGGAAATTTGCATCAATTTGATAGTTTAACCCCTCATATCTATTTTTGGAAACTTTCCAAGAAATATGGAAAAATATTCTCATTAAAACTTGGTTCTACTCCAATAGTTGTAGTTTCTTCAGCAAAATTAGTAAAAGAAGTGTTGAAAACACAAGATCTAGTATTTTGTAGTAGACCTTCTCATCTTGGCCAACAAAAATTATCTTACAATGGTCGTGACATAGTCTTTCAACGCTACAACGATTGTTGGAGAGAAATGAGAAAAATAAGTGTTATTCATCTATTTAGTCACAAGAAAGTGAAATTATTTAGTCCAATTCGCGAAGATGAAGTCTCGAGAATGATCAAGAAAATATCTCAACAAGCTAGTGTTTCGCAAATAACTAATTTGAGCAATTTAATGATTTCACTAAGTACTACAATTATTTGTAGAGTTGCTTTTGGTATTAGATTTGATGAAGAAGCACATGAAAAGAGGAGATTTGATGAACTTTTAGAAGAATCTGCAACAATGTTGACTAGCTTTTATGTTTCTGACTTTTTTTCTTATTTAGGTTGGATTGATAAACTCGCTGGATTGACAAATAGACTTGAGAAGAATTTCAAGGATTTGGATGAGTTTTATGAAGAACTCGTTGAGAAGCATGTTGATCCCAATAGGCCAAAATCCATGGAAGGGGACATTCTTGATCTTTTGCTCCAATTGAAGAAAGATAAATTAACACCAATTGATCTCACTTTGGAGGACATAAAAGCAATTGTCATGGTAATCTTCTTAGTTATATATATATATATATATATATATATATATATATATATATTTATGATTTATCATAGGTTTATTAGTTTTACACTAGTTGTCGACCTATAGTGAACCTCATCCTTTATCCAAACATGGGAGCCACATTTGTCGGCAAGGTCACACAATTGGAGTTTTAGTTTTACACCGGCTGTCAACCTATACTAAACCTTATCTTTTATCCAAACATGGAACCCACATTTGTCAGCAAGGCCACACAATTAGAATTTTAATGATGCTAATATGTTGGATTCTAGGCATAATGTTTGTTAAAATCTTTTAGTCCTGTTAGAGATTTATATGCCAATAGAAATATAGAAATTTTACTATATATTATTTTAGTGATAGAAGCACTTATATATTTTTCTTTTTTGAAATCAAATAATAATGCATCGAGACTAAAGGAGCGCAATAAATAATCTAGGACGGAATTGAGAAATATATATATATATATTATAAGTGGAAAGTCTCTATGTCAAAAGTTGAATTACAAAATTGTCCTTATAATATCATAATCTTTATCGACAAAAATGTAAATATACATTAAAAATAAATAAAAACTATTGTATTATCTATTAAACACTATTATTACATATTTATGAACAAAAATATAAATACACATTAATTATAATAAATATCATAATATATTTATAATAATAATATTAATATTCTAAAAATGGAGAACTCACAATCTATGACATGAATTAATATAGATATAATGAATATTTGTACAATTGGATGATATCCTATATTAAATGACAAAAGGAAATCAAAAGTTTTGCAACAGTTAAAATGACCCTTAAGTGTACCTCAGTTACTCCTACCGTGCAAAGGTATAAAATTTTTCAGATGAATTATATTCATAACATTATATTAAATGCTAAGTAATTGCTTCAATAAATACTTACTATGGAAGCTTGCAATAGTTGTACTTTTGATTTTCTTCTATTATAATTAGCACAAACTAATGATGAATTATATACTTGGTAAATTAACATTATATCAAATGCTAAGTAATTGCTTCAATAAATACTTACTATGGAAGCTTGCAATAGTTGTACTTTTGATTTTCTTCTGTTATAATTAGCACAAACTAATGATGAATTATATACTTGGTAAATTAACATTATATCAAATGCTAAGTAATTGCTTCAATAAATACTTACTATGGAAGCTTGCAATAGTTGTACTTTTGATTTTCTTCTGTATAGTTGATAAAATTAAATTATCTTATAATATATATATTGAAAGTGGGAACAAAAAAACTTAAAAGCTGAAATACCAAAAGAATCCTATAAAGTTGAGTTACTACAATAATATCATTATTAATTATTAATTATTAATTATTTCACTAAAAATGGATGAAAAAAAAGTTAAAAGTTGAAATACCAAAATAACCCTATAAAGTTGAGTTATTATTCATAAATAATAAGTAATATTCATAATAGTAATGAATCAAAAGTTAGTTTACAATTTTATCCTTGGAGTAAAAAAAAATCTTCATTTAAATAACTTTTGTTTACATAAGAAAATATAACAAAATTCATTAGCTCCTCAAATTCAATGAATCCAAATACTATATTAATGCTTTCTGAAAATGTTTACTGCCATAATTTTATTTATCTCTTTCACCTTCTCCTTCACTACATGTTTAGAGGAACAAAAACGTTTGGTGAGGGTGAGGAAGGCATTGTGTAACAACAATTAATTATGGTCTGGTTCCCTAAATTATTTCACTCGTTAAATTTTCTTTCTTTCATCTTCCATAGAGTCTTTTTACATTCTTCATTTATATAAATATTAAATTTCTTGATTTTTATTGGTTGTACATATGTGTAGTTTATCTTCTCCATGATATTTAGTCTGGTCAATCTTTTCATATTCTTTAAAATACTCTATAAAGTGCATCATAAGGTGTGTTTGTCCCATTATTCCATTTGCCTTCTTTCGGTTAGATTTCTCCTCCAAGAAGAGTCTACTTCAGGTAAATTTATTCCAATTGATTTAGCTACATATATTTACCACTTTTTGTATTATTGCTAAGCTAGCGGCATATTCACTTCTTTTAGTATAATATGTATTTCTGAAAAGCTTATGTTGTAATAAAACTCAAATTCAGATAGAAGTAATTGATCCGTGAAATTCTTTGCATATTTGAACTTTGAAGTGTGGACATGGACTATGTTTGGAGCACACAGGTTCACATTTGACTGTGTGTGTTTGTGTAGTTTAAAATTGTATGGAATACACTTTTGCACGTGTCCAAGGACTAGTATTACTATAAGTGGGAACAAAAAAAGTTAAAAATTGAATTACAATTTTATTTCTATTATAAATTAAAATGTTATAAAACATTTAACTATTAAATTTAAATATTAAATTGTATAATTTTAATTAACATGTTAATGACTTTTGTACTTCCTTAGATTAATTCCTAATTAAAATATCTAATTTAATAATATTTATAATCTCTAATCTATATGTATATAATAATAAATTAAAAATCCAAAAATCTCTACTTAAATTAGTCAACTTTTCTTCTCATAACCGTTTCATAACTGTTCTCATAAATAATTTTTTTTTTTTTTTTTTAACCGTGGTTTCCGGGCGTCGCTTTGCGAACCCGACTAGCTGTACCCACCGGGTCCCGCTATTTCAAGGCGGGTCCACCACGGTTAGTTCCACGGGGCCCTGGAGACGCGGCCGGTTTGTAATGCCTCCAGTGGCCCTGCTGGGGCTCGAACCGGTCATAAATAATATAATTTATGTGGATAATTAAAGTATTATCCTTTAAGATAAATAAAGAAATTTAATAATTTAAAATGGTGCAAATCCACAAAATGGAGAGACACACATTATTGGTTTAGATATTCATATTCATACCTCATATCTAATTACTTATTCAATTTTTATACTTTTGATATCCATAACTCTCATCTTTTCATATCCATAACCTCTAAATATTTAATTTAAAACTTTATGATATCTTTTGGTATTCCTTCAATTCTGTCTATATAAATTCAACTTTTTTATTTCATGAAACTCCTACCAAGGCTATCATTTTTATTCTATAGTTGAAGTAGTTAAAGTATATGAAGCAGACTCTTGAATTTTGATAGGATATGGGAGAAAGAGTCGATAAGAACTCGGAAAATTATGTACTAATTTTGTGTTTGTTTTTCCATCTATATTATTACGATCAAAGTCTTAAGAAGTATGTATACATTGTATTTTTTTTCCTTCTCTATTTTTGTGTGTTTTTTCTCTATTAGACTTCTTAATTTAGTTTTCTATGAATGCTTTATTGCCGTAAGTCTATATTCTTATTTGAGCTCAAATTAGCCATTTGTGACTTAATTGAAAGTTTGCTACTATTAACCAAAGTTCAAAAGTTACAGTTGGTTGCTTAAAACAAATTTAATTTGAAACATCAAAATATGCCCTTCATTTGGCGGTTTTTTTGTTTATATTATTAAAGATTTATTTATAATTGTTGTCTTATATTACTCATTACCTTCTCTTTACATATATATTTCCATAAAATTTTAGTCATTCTAACATATCTATAAAAAATCACATGGAACACACGTGCGCTTTCTCTATATATATATATATGTTGATGGGTAGGTAGCACACATGCGGTTCACATTCCCAGCTTGAAACTTCCTCATGAATTGATATTTCTAATTATTTTTTTCTTTGTAGAATGTGTTACTTGCAGGATCAGACACTAGTGCCGCTGCAGTAATATGGACAATGACAGCCTTGATGAAGAATCCAAAAGCTATGAAAAAAGTTCAAGAAGAAATGAGAAAATCATTCAAAAAGAAACGCGATATATTGAATGAAGACGATATCCAAAATCTTCCCTATTTCAAAGCAGTGATAAAAGAGTCATTTAGATTGTATCCATCAGTTCCACTCCTACTGCCAAGAGAATCAATGGAAAAATCCATACTAGAAGGGTATGAAATTCAACCAGGAACTATAATTCATGTTAATGCATGGGCTATTGCACGAGATCCTGAAATATGGGAAAATCCAGAAGAATTTATACCCGAGAGATTCTTGAATAGTGACATCGATTTCAAGGGACAAGACTTTGAGTTAATTCCATTTGGAGCAGGAAGAAGAGGATGTCCGGGGATTGCACTTGGAGTTGCATCAATGGAACTTGCATTATCAAATCTTCTTTACGCGTTTGATTGGGAGTTACCTTGTGGGATGAAAAAAGAGGATATTGACACAAATGTTAAGCCTGGAATTACCATGCATAAGAAAAATGACCTTTGCCTTATTCCTAAGAATTATCTATAGATTCATGTAGACTATCCTCAGCAATGTATCTTAGGCGAGTGTGTGAATTCCGCTGAATCATTTCTTTCTGCTCGAATTATGTATAACATAACATCTTCTTTCTTATTATTGCAAAATTCCATGCTTGCCCTGGCTGTATTATTGTTGGGATGGGGGGACAAGGTAAAACAACTTGTGCTAGAAAGTTGTATAATACTGACTACATTGTTTCTCGCTTCGATGTTCAAGCATGGTGCATCATTTCCCAAACATATCACCGGAGAGAGATATTACAAGATATTTTCAGTCAAGTTACCGGTTCCAAGGACAATGGAGATAAGGATGACATCCTCGCGGACAAGTTGAGGAAAAGCCTAATGGGAAAGAGATATCTCATTTTATTGGATGATATGTGGGACGGTACGGTATGGGATGACTTATGTCTTTGTTTCCCTGATGTCGAAAATAGAAGCAGAATTGTAGTAACAACTCGACTTGAGAAAGTCGGTGAACATGTCAAGCGTTATACTGATCTTTATTTCCTTCCGTTCCTCACACCAGATGACAGCTGCAAATTGTTGCAGAGAAGTGTTTTCGAAAAGGAAGACTGTCCACGTAAACTACAAGATGTGAGTCAAGCAATCGCAGAAAAATGCAAAGGATTGCCTCTGGTGATTATCTTATTAGCTGGAATTATCAAAAGGAATAAGATGGAAGCCTCTTGGTGGCATGAGGTTAAAAATTCTCTGCTTTCCTATCTTGGTGAAGCTGAAGGACATGGTCTTTCGACTATGCAGTTAAGTTATGATAACTTACCGGATTTTTTAAGGCCTTGTCTTCTTTACATGGGGATGTTTCCGGAAGATGCAAGAATTCCAATGTCTAAATTGATAAGTCTATGGATGGCGGAAGGGTTCGTGCAGAACATTGAATCTGCTGAAGGTTACTTGACGGATCTCATTAGCAGTAACGTGGTAATGGTTTCTAGGAGAAGATACAATGGTAAAGTCAAAGTTTGCGAGGTTCATGATGTAGTGCTTCACTTTTGCTTGGAGAAGAGTAGAGAAGAAAATTTTATGCGGGCAGTGAAGGGACATTATAGCCAGCTTCAACCTTTTGAATGGAAGGAAAGTCGAGTGAGCGTTAGTTTCAGTAATGAGCTTTCCAAGTTTGTATCTCCGAGCACCAAAACACGGGAGCCTTTTCACCAACACTTGAGGTCGTTGATAACGACAAATGGATCAGTAATTGGTACTCATGTTTTTAAAGTGGGACTTCTTAAGGTCTTGGATTTGAGTTCTCATCGAATGCCTCATTTTTCGTCAGCTACATTGAAACCACTAATTCACCTGAAGTACCTCGCAGTTTCCACAAATGAATTCTATTGTCATCCAGAATCACATCTGCCCCATCTGGAAACTTTACTTGTGAGGGGTTTATCCAAGTTTACAGTGTTACCATCGAGTTTTTGGAAAATAGAAAAACTAAGGCATGTTGAGATTGGCACAGATGAATTCGAAAACAATAAGCAACGGATCTTTGAAGAATCCTCTAAATTGGAAAATTTGAGGATATTAAGGGGAGTTGAGTTTCCATTTGATCAAGGTGATAGCGCGGATGTGTTATTATGTAGGTGTCCTAATCTTCAAGAACTTGACATCACGTTTAAAGGCGACAAATCTATTAGTGTAGATACTTCTTGGGTTGATTCTCCGGATATTTGTCTCAAACTGGAAAGTCTTACCGAGCTTCAAATACTTCGTGTTTCCTTTCAATGGTCTATACTACTATCCGGGTTGCAGTTGCCTTCAAATTTAAAGAAGTTGGTACTAAGAGGAACTTCTTTATTTAGCTTCTATATAGAAAGCACGATTTCCGTCATTGCAGAACTTCCAAATCTTGAGTATCTCCAATTAAGAGTGGATCCATATAGTTGTTATAAATCAAATGAGTTGTGCCTTAGACATATCACGTTCCATAAACTTAAGGTCTTGAAACTGGTGAAGTTACGTGTCTCAACGTGGGATGCCTCAGAGGAATCTTTTCCATTGCTTGAAACACTTGTTATAAAAGACTCTAAGCAGCCCAAGGAGATCCCTCTTAGCTTCGCGGATATTCCAACACTGAAACAAATTAAGTTGATTAGGTGCAACAACAAATTTCTCGAGGCTTCAGCTATGAAAATTAAGGAAGAAGTTGAAGCGATTGAAGGATGTGATCGTATAGACCTCATTATAAAGAAAAAAAGCTAAGCACTGTTGGGACAAATCACACGTTACAGAGGTATTGTTGACACCCACTTTTGACCCTCCACAATATAAATTAATCATTTCGAGCTTCTCCAATTTCAAATGATTTAAAATAATTAGTTTTATAAAGTTTCCAAAAAATAATAATATAGTTTGCAAGATTTTTTGTAATAGTTTTGTCACTTTTCATAAATTTTAGATGATGTACATGTTTTACATAATTATGTATATAATTAGTATATTTTATGATTATTCGAAAATCGTCAAAAAATAATAATAATAATAATTATTATATTTTAAATATTAGGGATGGTTATAGTTTTGAGTTAATAAATTTTATGAAATCCAAAATACTTTCAAGTTATTTTTTTAAAATAATTTTATCACTTTTTAATAATAAGTATGTATATTTTTGCAATCACGCTATTTTATAAATATTTGAAAATTATCACAAAAGATTTTACATTTTAGTTAAATATTTTATTAATTTGCTTTAAGTTATAGCTATAATTTCGAGTTAATTAGTTTTGTATTTGAATTAATTAGTTTATAATTAAGTGCATTATTTTTTTTATTATTTTCGTTGAGATTAAGAAGCTCATTGATTAATTTATATTAACTCATCTTGTTTAAATTTTAATCAAATTCACCGATTAAATTCAATTTGGCTAGATTGTTAATTTATTTGCCTAACCTTTTATTTGCAACTTTAGCCATTAATTTCCTCACCCCAAACCCATTTGGGACAAACCAGTTTTGGGCCTATTTTCCAGCAGCCCACACATTCTGCAATTCTTCAATAATCCCAGCCCACTAACAATAACAAAAATACCCAAATGACATTACAAAGCAGTCCAGCCCACCAAAAGAAACCAATTACAATACATACATCCCATTTTCAACAACAATACGTACAACAACTCCATCAGCAGTACGCGACCCAACCCAAATAACCCCAGCTCGTCTTCTTCTTCTTCACGTGACAACCGACGCAGCAAGCAGAACAAACCCAGAAATCACGCTGCAAAAATCCCATCCAACTACCCTGCAGAACTCATACCCTAGTAGCCTCAATGTCAAACCCTACGTCCCCTTTTTCCCCTTTTCAAAGATTTCCAAATCTCTTCACTGATGGCCTTGGAAAAAGGGAATTCGGATTTCAAATTCAATTCCTCACCTGTTTTCCTTCCTAAATTGACCCCTTAATTCCTCTATATAACCATCCCTTACCCATCGGTGTAGAGGGGAAAAAAAAAAGTGTTTTTGAAGTTGGATTTTGAGGGCAAGAATCTACCGGAAAAGATTTTTTCAAAGCTACAGGAAGTTACATAAAAGATACACCTAAAATACAATTTCTTGATTTTTTTTTTTTTTTTTTGGGCCTTGTTCGTGGTTTGCTGGATTTCTCGAAGTGTCGTGTGGTGGCGGAAGCTCGTCGTTATTCAAAGCTCGTCTTTCCCAGTTCTCTGCCTCTCAAAAGGTAATATCTAATTTCAACCCATGTCTCTTTATCCTTAATGTGTTGATTACTTGATTCTCGATTGAGTAAGTGTTCAAATGTTATGATTTGGGGCGCATTATGGCTGAATGTTGGCTGTAAATCGGTAATATGGATGGTCTGATCACTCGCTTAGTTTAGTTATTTTGATTTCGGTTCTTCTTCTTTTTTGTTGTTTGAAACTTGATGACCCCTTTCTAAGCTAAGATTATTTACTTCGTGTTAGTTTCTTCTCATTAAATTGAGTGATACTCATTCTGGTTTATGTCTCTTTTATTTTAATATGATGAATGTTTGATCATGGGCTGCATAGAGCTTTCGAAATGTTTAGATTTTTGGAAGCTTTTAACTCATTGTTGGCTGCAAATCAGTGGTAGAGTTTGTTTGATAATCTGTGGTTGTTGTTTGTTTTCGTTTTCAAGATGGCTTAATGCTCGTTTGAACTTGTATTGTTGTTTTTGTTTCCTCTCGATGTCGCGGCTGATATGCTCGTTTTAAGTTTGGTTTGTTCACTTGTCAACCACCATGCCTCTATACTATCCCTGCTTGCTGAAATAATATTCTCATTTTTTACTATGCGTCCCTAAGTGTCATAGAAGTCATTTCGTTATTTTCCTTGTGTGTTTTTGAGTATAGATTGGTAGTTTTAGTTCACATTATTGTGGCTCGTTTGTTTTGGGATCATTTTGTAGTATGATATTATTAGACCTGTTTCGTACTTGACGATTACATGTTGCTTAGATTCGTCCAATCCTTCTGGTTAGCTGATGGTTATGTCATTAACTTGAAGGAGTTCTCTTGTCAGCATGAGCATGGCTTTATACTACTGATATTGTTCCTGTCATTTTTTCGATTTGAAGTGATATGGTTGTCACCTTAATAGAGTACTAGTTTAGCTCTGGATTTCCTTAATACCGTGTTGCTATTCATTCCATCTCGCATCTTATAACTTGATATAATTTGTCTTGGGTTCTCTGTGACTCTTATTTCGAAAATTTTGCCTTGCTATTGTGTCAATTTTCATGCTTGTTGTTTGTAGCTTCTTGAGAAAATAGGTGTGGCCACTTTGTTCTAAAAAAAGAGGGAGTTAGAATCAACAGTGGGATGCTATTTGAATAATTGGCATCTAATTTATTTTTGCTCCAATTTTAAATCATGTCTGCTCCCTCATTTGTCACATTTGTTTGCACCTCTCATTTCTGTAGATTTTTTTTTTTATTTTGGGTTAAATACCACCTGCTATATTTGTTCATAAATGTTGTTTTAAGGGTGCAAAAGGTATTAGAGTGTTTCCTTCCAAATTACTTAAGCTACCGATTGTAAATTAGCTAGCAATTTAATTTTGTTGTGTTTGTGGTCTGTTCTTATAATATATATAGAAAAGGAGTCCCAGAATACTTGGGTTGATTTATTTTTTTTGTATGCTAAATGCATTTCTCGTCGGTGTTTAAAGTATGAATTCATGAATTAAACTTTAGTATAGTTTGTTGCTGTTATGAGGTTGCATTTAGACGAGTATGTGTTGCATAGTGCAGTCAATCTCTCCTCTGTTTGAGTTCACTTCAGCAAAGTCATCTGGATTCCTACTTAGTATAGCTTGTCTTGGTGCATGTCGATTATAATGGAAGTTTAAATGTGTTATTTTCTCATGTCATCGGAATTTGAATTCATACTAATATATTTCCTCTTTTCCGTTGTTGTATGTGAATTCCCGCTGAGTCCATTGTGGACTCCTTTCCCTCCTCCATTGCATTTCGAAGTAGGCCATAAAGGCCTAAATTCATCTTTCTTCCTCTCGAGTCAAGTGGAGAAAATGATGGACAGATTGAAAGTAGCAAACATGGTTGGAAACTAAAATCCCAGATCTTGAAAGTCTGAAAGTAGGCAGTATACATGTTGTATACAACATTATAACCTGATATACAGGTTTAGTATAACAAATACAGGTCAAAAACGCAAAAATACAGGGCTAAGGTGAAGTATAGGTGTTCGGAAGCAAGAGATACATGAAAAGAGCCTATGCATATGCTAATATACACTGATATACACCAGCTGTATACAAAAACGGGATTGGTTTGAACGCAAAAATTTCAGCGAAATTGGCCCAAAAGGGGGCCGAATTCAATTTATTCCTTACTCTTTAATTATTTAATTGTGATTACTTATTATTTGTTGTTTAACTCTAACTTTAGAATTTTTAATTAACTTAGTTGAATTCCCCAAAAGACGAACTGTTTATCTGTGTTGTTTTGTTTCTAACAAATCTTATTTTATCAACTTTTGTATTGTCATTTATAATCTTTAGTCAAAACTTTTTTTTTTCTTTTATTTTATTAGTTTAAAATAGTTTTTCATAAACCAAAAATGACTCAAAAATGAAAATCAACTAATTTAGTTTCGTTAAAATTCTTATTACTTGTCTCTAAATCAAATATTTCAATTAAGGTCTCATTTTTCTTAAAAAATAAAATCGCTCTTTGTTTAACTATTTTCTCAAAGTTAATCTAATAGTGTAAATAAATAAATAAATACTTACTTGGCTATTTTCTCAAAAAGGTTAGTCAATTAATTCAAAATGATTTTTCATACTTTAATTTATTAAATTGGTTTAATTTATTCTGAAATGAACTAAATAAATTCTAATTAGTCGTTTTATTAATTTTCTAATCACTTGCACCTTAATTCAAATATTTTCATTTTAGGCCTCTTCTTCTAAAAAGATCAAAATAAAATGGTTCATTTCTTAGCTATTTTTTAAACTTAGCCGAATAGTGTAAATTATTATATATTTTTATGTTAAATTATTTTTTCTAAAAATAGTCAAATACATTTTAGTTAAGTCGCAGGTCAATCGCATGTTAGCGGACACTTCGAATGCTTAAACCCTTCTCGAAGTGTAAATTGAACCCCGAACCTTCTTTGGTATTTTCAAATGATTTTTTCTGTTTAAATCTTTGAAAATTATAAGTTTTCTTAATTTCTTTAAAAAATTAAGTGGCGACTCTTTTCTAAGTATTTTTTTGAATTGTTTTATACTTGGAACATTTCAAAAAAGTGATTTTTCTAAAGATAGGACAATTACGGCACAACAGGTATAACTCTGTTTCATTCCGTTTCTTATTCATATTGTGAATTTCTTGTTGTTGTAACTCATATTTGATCAAATGCTTCTCTATTTCGATGACACAGAAGCAGGGGAGACAAAAATCCCGCGTATGTTTGTTCATGATCAAGTCAGAATTGATTGCGAGTTGAGCTATGACCTAAAGCTAAAGCTAGCTCATGAGAAAGGGATTGTCCATGATCATATAATGAGACCAAGGAACTTGTTGAGATTTCTATCTTATTAATTTGATTATTAGTCAATTTGTTTTCAATAATTATGGTTGCAGATAACCAAATTATATCAACAGTTAACCTTAGCTTGATCAATTATATATAACAAATTTAATGAATTATATCATTTAGCGTACTATGTAACCCTGCAAGATATTTATTCATTCAACCTATATATAGCCTTTGGCTAATGCTATCTAAGTTATGTTGACAAATATCTTGAAAATGTGCAAAATATTTATTGCTAGAGAAGAAAGTTTTAATTTTTGATCAATCTTTATATAAGGGCTAATTCTATCTAGGCTATGTTGTTGAGACAAATATTAGAAATTAAACGAACTCAAAATGTCATTTTCATGAGTTATTAGATTCACGTAACGTGCTTCAATTAGCAACCTTAAAAAATCAAAAGAAAATTATAAGTGGTTTGCAGAGATTGAGGGAGAAATTGTTGCAAGTAATTGCAAAAAAGTTTATTTGAGTATTTATGTCTAAGACACTCTTGACCTTTTGAAGTAATTAACTAATTTCACTTGTTATGAATTATTACTTATAATAGTAGTTATTATATTGTTCACTACTAGAATTTCGTTGTTTGCTCAACTGCAAAAAATACTCGGAATGTAGTCGAAAAATGGAGTTTTGTGATGACTTTCTGACTATTTTTAAGTAATCAGCATATTGAAAGTCCGAAGATATTTGCCGACTATATACAGTAGTTAAAACATATAAAACTAGACCTAACCGTTAGACTACCTAAATGGTCGACTACCATAGTCGGAAAACTATTAATCACCCCCGATTAAATTCGGACCGCACATTATAGGGCCCATTTGAGGTGACGCTCCCAACAAAATTTTCTCCATACGGTCAGGACTCGAACCCGAAACCTCTGGTTAAGGGTTACGTTTTTAAAATCCATAATATGCTTAACTGGATATAAGGAAAGTAATGGCAATCACGGATGTTGGAGCATTCTTCCAACCATCATGAACTTGAAGGATTTAAAAGAAGCATAGAAGGAAGACTTCAAGATCACCAGTATGCTGAGATGGCTACATATATAATATGGTCAATCTTGTAATTTGACTATTTTTGTAATATAAGTATAAATAGTCTAACCCAAGAGCCATTTATATATAAAAAAACATATCAAGTGACAAGTATTTTGTAAAGTTGGACAACTTAATGATGTTCTTTTTATTCTTTGTAGCCTTTCCTATCATTCTTATTTTTCTTCTTAAAGCCAAAATAAGTGGCAAAAACAATTTGCCACCAGGTCCTTTAGGGTTGCCATTCATTGGAAATTTGCATCAATTTGATAGTTTAACCCTCATCTCTACTTTTGGAAACTTTCCAAAAGATATGGAAAAATCTTTTTACTAAAATTTGGTTCTACTCCAATAATTGTAGTTTCTTCAGCAAAATTAGCAAAAGAAGTATTGAAAACACAAGATTTAGTATTTTGTAGTAGAGCTTCTATTCTTGGCCAGCAAAAATTGTCTTACAATGGTCGTGACATAGTCTTTGCACCTTACAATGACTCTTGGAGAGAAATGCGAAAAATTTGTCTTCTTCATCTATTTAGTCTCAAGAAAGTACAATTATTTAGTCCAATTCGTGAAGATGAAGTATCAAGATTGATCAAGAAAATATCCCAACAAGTTGTCACTTCACAAATCACCAATTTGAGCAATTTAATGATTTTACTAAGTAGTAATATCATGTTCAGAGTTGCTTTTGGAATTAGGTATGACGAAGAATCACATGAAAGTGAGAGGTTTAATTTTCTTTTAGGAGAATCTGGAGAAATGTTGACTAGCTTCTTTATCTCTGATTTTTTTCCTTCTTTAAGCTTGATTGATAAATTATTTGGAAATATTAGTAGACTTGAGAAGAATTTTAAAGGTTTTGATGAGTTTTATGAAAAACTCATTGAGCAGCATCTTAAACCCAATAGGCCAAAATCTATGGAAGGGGACATTCTTGATATTTTGCTCCAATTGAAGAAAGAGAAATCAACACCAATTGATCTCACTATGGAGGATATAAAGCAATTGTTATGGTAAATCGCTTATGTCTTAAAGCTCTCAAAACACACACACTTCTTTTCCTTGTCAATTTTTTTTTTCTTTTTTGAACTTTTTATTTTTATATAATATTGAATTGATCTTAAATGGAGTGACATGGATAACTCACATAACAATATAACAGCGTAGTCAGATAGAGTAAAGGATAGTGATCAGTTGTCATCCTTCTTCAGAAAATTATACGTATAAAAAATATTGTATAAATAGGTACACCTTTAGCGAAATTTTTGTTTTCTTTCTTTGTAGAATGTGTTACTTGCAGGATCAGAAACTAGCGCGGCTACAATAATATGGACTATGACAGCCTTGATGAAAAATCCAAAAGCCATGAAGAAGGTTCAAGAAGAAATTAGAAAATCAATTGGGAACAAAGGCATTGTGAATGAAGATGATATACAAAATATGCCCTATTTCAAAGCAGTGATAAAAGAGACATTTAGATTATATCCATCGGTTCCAATCCTAATACCAAGAGAATCAATGAAGAAATCCACACTAGAAGGGTATGAAATTCAACCAAAAACTATAGTTCATGTGAACTCATGGGCTATTGCAAGAGATCCTGAAATATGGGAAAATCCAGAAGAATTTATACCAGAGAGATTCTTGAATAGTGATATCGATTTTAAGGGACAAGATTTTGAGTTTATTCCATTTGGAGCAGGAAGAAGAGGGTGCCCAGGGATGACACTTGGGATTGCATCAGTTGAACTTGCATTGTCAAATCTTCTTTATTCATTTGATTGGGAATTACCTTATGGGATGATAAAAGAAGACATTGACATAGATGTTAGGCCTGGAATTACCATGCATAAGAAGAATGTTCTTTGTCTTATCCCCAAAAAATATATTTAGATTGTATATCCTCATACGTGGATCTTGGACTAGTTATCTAAGGTTAAATAAATTTTTTACATATGTAATGAACCCTTCTGCATATTAAACTTAGTAAGTTTAAATCTTGAATGCACCTGACTTTATTGTTTAGAATATTGTATTTTAGTCTTAAATCCAAAAAGACTAATAATAACAAAGATTATGGACAAAACAAAGTAAATGGAATTATGTAAAGCTTAACTCAGGAGGAAGGGATTGTCCAAGACCATATAAGGAGATCAAACTTGTTGAGATTTCTATCTTATTCATTTGATTAGTCAATTTATTTTCAATAATTCTGCTTGCATAGAACCAAATTATATCGTTACACTTTTGATCTTTCTCCTCGTGAATCTTCATAAATTTAATGAACTATATACCATATATTATTTATTTACTTATGTGTTATGCTAATTTTGCACTATAACCTATTATCCCTGCTAGATATTTATTCATTCAACCTATATATAGCCTTTGGCTAATGATATAAGTTATGTTAACAATTATCTTGAAAATGTGCAAAATATTTATTGCTAGGGTACAAAGTTCATTTTCAAGATCCAATTTTTGGACCAATAATTTTTATATGTCATGTATATATCCCTACTCTATTCAAATAGGGCGAAACATCGTGATGATTCAAAAAATAAACAATTGATTCAATTTTAAAAGAAGAAGAAAATAAGAATTTTAAAAGAGTCGCCACCTAATTTTAGGAAAAACTAGGAAACCAATTAAATGATCTACGAAACCATTAGATTCTAGGTAATGGGTTCAAATGATTCTAAATGAAATGTGTTAAGCATCCTTCGAAATTCACAAATGTGATTTCCGACTGAATTTATTTTTCAAATTGAGGAGGAGATGACACAATATACAAGTAAAACAAATATGCAATATATACAAATAATAAAGTAAATCAATAATAAAAGCAACGGCTTTGCCTAACGTAAATAATACAAAATAATGAATAAAGAATGTTGTTCGAACTTCATTCGAATAGCTTCAATGAGAAGCAAACTTGTGTACCTGTAATGTAATGACCCTAAAGGTCATTTTTGGAAATTTTCATAAAATGACCGTTTTACCCCTCCCGATAGTTGCCCCGAGTCCTAATTGTTGTATTTTCGAAGTTGGTTTGAAGGAAAATTGATGAAAAGTTGAGTTTTTAAGAGTTAAAGTTTGGTTAAAAGTGCTATTTCGAGTCATTTGGAGTTTTGAGACTCGAATCGGATTTCCGTCGATTCCAGCAGTTTTAGAATGTCGAAACGGATCTATGAGAATTTACGGAGTCGAATTTGGAGTTAAAACGAAGATTTGAGGTCCTAAGTTGCAAAAATTGTGAAATTTTGATCAAGAGTTGACTTTGGTCAACAAACGAGGTTCCGGTGCTCGAAATGGAATTCCGAGGGCACCGTTGGATTCAGGGGGTGATTCTAAGTCTAGAATGATTCTTGGTTGAATTTTTAGAGGCCCCGAGTGCGTTTCGAGTTTTTGAGCCTAAAGTTAGTTTCTTGATGCCTTATCGGATACCGGGTCAAGGAGACCTCGAATTCAAATTCCGACGATTTCATTGAGTCCGAAATGTCATTTTCAAGCTAGTAGCATATTTGGTTTGTGTTCGGGAAGTGCCAAATGAGTTTTGGGTGAGCTTTTAAGCTTCTTGGATGTTTTGACACTATTTCAGCAAATTGTGGCAACTAAAGGGTTCATTATTAGTTTTAAAGGTCGAAAAAATTATTCCGAAAGTTCTGAAACTTTGAGCATGAATTATAGGACTTATCTGCAAATTTTGGTGCATTTTCGCTAACCCAAGATTGGACTTTTATCGTAAATAAGAAATAATTGTTTACCGAGTAGAAATGATATTTGACTGGGCAAACGAGCATGAAATTGAGCTCCGATTGAACGGGCAGGTCCGTATCATTATTTAAGACATTTACAAAAAAGAATCGGGTCATTTCACTATCGTATGAGGAAATTACGGCCTTTTTAGTGAAAGATTAACTGTTGTTTTTCTGGTGCATAACAGCCAGGTACTGTTATAAAAATCTCAGACTATGTTCATTTGGTATTTTGAGCATATCGGGAGTTCTAGAGATCGGAATGGAGTGATTCTTACGGGTTTATTCTTGAATTAATATGAGGGTTAGTATTCAATCTTCAATTCGACATTTTCTCATAATTTCTTTATCTGGTTTTTTTTCTCTATCCGTAAACCTCTTGGGAAAAATTGGGGTTTTATCGATTGGGACTCCCTTTTTGATGAAAAAGGTATATTTACGATCCTTATGTTATGGGTAAACTGATTTTAACATAAAATTATTGATTCATCGATTATTTTCATCATATTAATCGCGTACAATTTGGACTTTCCCGGTAAAGTTAAAGTTTGATAAATTAAGATTTTCAAGGTCGATCTTAACTCCATTTTTGATGAAATTTCATATTTGAACTTATCTAAGCATGGGTAAAATGTTTTTCAAGAGATATTTCATTTTCGAGTCGGGGTTTCGGATCCGAATATTTTAGGCTTCTTCAAGAACGTGGATTTTCCTTCAAATTGAGTTTGTGAATTGATTTCAACTCCATTTTCAAATTGGTTTTCAGCATTAGCTTCCAAATACTTTAAGGATCATTTTACATAAAAAATTTCCAGATTTGGGTATCGTTTTCCGGTATGAGACTTTTGGACCGTTTTGCCCTTTTTCCCTAAATTTCTTGATTTTGGTGTCATTGTACTCGAATTGTGATTGTGAATAATTGTTTGAATAGATTATCGCGATCCGAATAATACTCGGAAAGGAAAGGCTTAAGTCAAGTAACTTTTGGAGTTCGTTTTAAGGCAAGTGGCTTCCAAACTTTGTAAAACTCTTAGACTACGCATGACTACTTTCCTAATTGTGTTGGGGAGTAATGAGGATTGAGGATGAGTTTTATTTGTTGATTGAAATTGTTGTAAATAAAAGATAGGGAATAAAACGAGCTAAATGTGTTATATGTGACTTGAATTTTATTGAATAAGTCATGTGATAAATGATATTGAGAGGATAGAAGAGCATGAGTAGGCTATGATTGATACAGACATTGATGTTGAGACAGATGATGTGTAATACTATGATGTGGTCGTGATATGGTTGTGATTGAGACAGGGGATGTGTAATACTATGATGTGGCCGTGATATGGTTGTGATTGAGACAGGTGATGTGTAATACTATGATGTGGTCGTGATATGGTTGTGATTGAGACTGGTGATGTGTAATACTATGATGTGGTCGTGATATGGTTCTGATTGAGACAGATGATGTGTAATACTATGATGTGATCGTGATATGATTGTGATTGATGACATGTGCATATTTATTATTCATCTCATGTGTGAATTATCTGTTGCATGAGTTTTGAGACACTAATATGAGGATGGATGGATGGATATGAGACACAGTTGAGACTAGCTCCGGCTAGAGATATATGAGATGGACTAGCTCCGGCTAGCGATTTGGATGCCGATGGGATCTGGTTCCGGCGGTGATACATGGTCCATGTGTATCCCCCATGGGTTCTGATTTGAGTATTCAGCGCGAACTGATTACGTCAACAGATGTATATCGTAGGACAGACATGCATCACGACTACATGACATCATTATTGCATTTTGCATCGCATTTGCCTTATCTTTGTCTGTGATGTGTGGATTGTATCAGTTTACCCTTCTTATGTGAAATTTGATCTACTTGCTCTTATTTGTTGATCTGAGGTTGATGAGGATATATTATTGGTTCTGGCTGTTGAATATGATCTGTTTAGTATAGGTTGGTTGGTTTATTGCTAGATTGAAGTTTCGGTTGTTCGGTTGGGATTGAAAAGAGTTGTTTGTAGCTGCTAGTTTTGCTTAGTTTAGAGTTACTTGCGAGTACCTGTGGTTTTCGGTACTCACCCTTGCTTCTACACAATTGTGTAGGTTGACAGCTCTCTCTCAGATTCGGCTTAGTAGTTTCTTTAGCAGATTGAGCTTCGGGACATACTCGAGAGGTAGCGGTTCATTCCAGACGTGCCCTTGAGTTATCTTTACTTTCAGTTTTGTTCTATTCGAGAACTATACTCTGAGACTTGTATATTTTTATTCGAATTCTGTATTTAGAGGTTTGTACATGTGACAACCAAATTCTGGGTAGTGTTGAGTCTTAATTAAAGTCTTCCGCTTATTTATTATCTTTTATTCTCGTATTTCTACTTCTCTATCGTTGTGGTTGGGTTAGGCTGACGTGTCCGGCGGAAAATGGACACGTGCCATCACATCCGGATTTGGGGTGTGACATGTAAAGACACTTAGTAAAAGTGTTAGTAATAAATAAATATGAATAAAAATGAATAAATCAAATAATAACTTAAAAATAAAAACCCGTCTAATTAACATTGGAGGCCTTAGAAATCGACGGTAATTTCTTCATCCGCCAATTTTAACATACAAAATATATAAATTTTAACTAAATTTCCGTCTTTTACAATGGAGAGGCCTCGAAAATTGACGAAGAGATTTTTTGATTGGCCAATTTTAACTTAAAATATAAAGCAAACCAAAGATCATATAAATCAAGATGTAGCACCCGAATGATAACAACATATCACCACGATAATAATAATAATAATAATAATAATAATAATATAATAATAATAATAATAATAGCAACCTAGCTACTGGAAATTGCAAATTCTTCACTTCCTCCGTCCCATTTTATGTGGCAACCTTTAATCGGGCACGGAGTTTAAGAAATAAATGAAGACTTTGAAATGTTTACAAAATTACCCTTTAAATACCTACTATATAAGGAAATGTGACATTCTTTTTGGAACTGACCAAAAAGGAAATTGTGCCACATAAAATGGGGCGGAGGGAGTAATATTTTATGTCATCAACAAGCTGCCATATATATGAATAAAATAAGAACAATAATGGATAATTAATGAAGCAAACAATAATAATACTACAATATTGTAATGGATAATTAATGAAGCAAACAATAATAATACTAAAATACTGTAATGTCTTATCTGATAGGGTAAGAATATAATCTAAACAACAACAAAATATGTCATTAATAAGGGAAAATGCATAAGTACCCCCAGCCTATGCCTGAAATTCCAGAGACACACCTAACCTTTACTAAGGTCCTATTACCCCCCTCCCCCCCCCCCCCCCGAACTTAATTTATCTATAGTATTCTACCCTTTTTCTGCCTACGTGGCATTATCTTGAAAAAAATGTCAACATGCACTGGGCCCACAAAGATAGTGCCACGTAGGCCAAAAAGGGGTAGAATATTACATATAAAATAAGGTCAGGGGGTAATAGGACCTTAGTAAATGTTAGGTGTGTCTCTGAGATTTCGGGTATAGGCTGGGGATACTTATGCATTTTCCCCATTAATAATTACAAGAATGATTAAATTCACTACAAAACAAAACATAATTAGTGGAACAATTATGAAGGAAGTAAAATACATTAAAATAAAAGAAATGCATTAAAAAAATAATATACTCACAAATAATTAACCATAGCATGAGGACTTTTAAGGAAATAATATACTCACAAATAATTAATATACCAAAGATCATAACATTACTGAAAAGTAATAAAATAATAAAAGCAAAGAATCTTAATGGTAAAAGAAAACAAACAGAGCTTCATTTGAGCATTATTTCTTCAGTACCGGGACGGAATAGGTCACAATTCAGGCCAGATCTGGTTGTCAACCACCGGTGTTGGAGTTTGAGAGTTTCATCGGGATTCGCAGCTAGCAGCGATGTGGTTTGTTGCTTGTTTTATTACTCCGGTTCATCGGAGCTAAGAGCTCTTCACCGGAGTTCGTGATGGAGCTGGTTGGATTTGGGGTGTCGCTTGAGCTCTAGTTGAAGCTCGCTATTGGTTTCACGGAGGAAAGGAGAAGGGTATGGTTGTGTTGTTTTTCGCCGGAAAAGGGAGGGGGTTTTGGGTTGCTGTTCGCTGCTGGAGTTGCAGCGGCGTTGAGGTGGTTTCCGGCTGTGGTTTGGTGTTGTTGTTGACTATTTGCTGGAAAACAGAGGGGTTTTGGGGTCTGGCGAAGGAGTTGTTTCAAGTGGGTTTTTTAGTGGTGATGGAGCTCGTTGGTGATTTTGGTTGCTGGAAAGGGAAAGGAGGTGAGCACCGGTGGTGGGTTGGCGTTTGGTTGGGAAGATGGGGTTTTGTTTGGAGGTGATTGACTGGTTGTTTCCAGTGGTGGTGGGCCTATTTGGTAGCTATTTGTAGGTTTAAGCTAGCCGGAATGGAGTTTGGTTCGATTGAGCTGCTGACCAGCTGCGTTTCGTGGGAGATTTAGGGGTGACCGGTGGTGGTGGGTCGCGATGGAGCTGGTGGTTTCGAGTAGGAGGTTTCAGGTAGGGTTTTGGGTCTGTTTGCCGTTGCTTTCCGGTGGGTTTTTGGGGTGGTGTTCCGGTGGAGAAGAGGAGAGTAATAGGTGGTTTGGGTTGCTATTTTGAGCTAGGTGGTGGCGGCAGCTCAAGGAAGATAAATTAGGATTTTTTATACATTTGGAATTCTTCCTTTCAATCTATGAAAATAATTGTACAATGGGCTCAAATTATGAGCTTGAAATTATTATCCAAAATTGATGTTTAAATAAAATATTTGTGTATATAAATATTATCCTAATTTAATAGTATTTCTGGATTGTCCTAAAAACACCAAATTGATATTAATAAAAGTAATGAATAAAATGAATATTAAAAAATGTAATGAACGTAACCAATGACGTGTAAAACAATGCAATCTAACATAAATAATGATTTAATCAACATGAATAAATATTTGAACGTATTCAACCGATTATGATAAAAAATAATGTAATTAAAATTAACTGATAAAAAATTCTGAAACTTTGACAAATAAGCGTAAATATTGATAAACTTATTTAAAATTATAAAAAAATATATTTTGAACTATTGAATAAATAAGACTTAAAAGTTATGAATTTTGAAAATGTTAGGCCAAAATTGGGTGTCAACATGTCACTTTCGTAATTATATGCCTTTGATCTTTTTCTATGTTACCTCAATTATTTGTTTTTGTTTTTTTTGGAAATTTTTTATTGCAACCTAAAACTATGAAATGACACAACAAGATGACTAGTATTTTGTGAAGTTTGGACAACAAAATGATGCTCTTTCTACTCTTTGTAGCCTTTCCTATCCTTCCTATTTTTCTTCTTCCTAAAGCCAAAAAGAGTAGCAAAAACAATCTGCCACCAGGTCCTATTGGCCTTCCATTCATTGGAAATTTGCATCAATTTGATAGTTTAGCCCCTCATATCTATTTTTGGAAACTTTCCAAAAAATATGGAAAAATATTTTCATTAAAATTTGGTTCTACTCCAATAATTGTGATTTCTTCAGCAAAATTAGCAAAAGAAGTGTTGAAGACACAAGATTTAGCCTTTTGTAGTAGAGTTTCTCATGTTGGGCAGCAAAAATTGTCTTATAATGGTCGCGACATAGTCTTTGCACCTTACAATGACTCTTGGAGAGAAATGCGAAAAATTTGTGTGCTTCATCTATTTAGTCACAAGAAAGTTCAATCATCTAGTTTGATTCGTGAAGATGAAGTCTCAAGAATGATCAAGAAAATATCTCAACATGTTGTCACTTCACAAATCACCAATTTGAGCAATTTAATGATTTTATTAAGTAGCCGTATTATTTTTAGAGTTGCTTTTGGTATTAGGTATGACGAAGAATCCCATGAAAGTAGGAGGTTTTATTTTCTTGTTGAAGAATCAGCAGCAATGATGACTAGTTTTTTTGTCTCTGATTTTTTTCCTTCTTTAAATTGGATCGATAAACTTACTGGATTGACAAATAGACTTGATAAGAGTTTCAAGGAGTTGGACGAGATTTATGAAGAACTCATTGAGCAGCATCTTAATCCCAATAGGCCAAAATCCATGGAAGGGGACATTCTTGATGTTTTGCTCCAATTGAAGAAAGAGAAATCAACACCAATTGATCTCACTTTGGAGGATATAAAAGCAATTGTCATGGTAATCTCTTGTCTTAAAGCTCTCAAACACACTTTTTATTTTATATAATACTGAATTGATCTTAAATGGAGTGACATGGATAATTCAGATAACAATATAACGACGTAGCCACATAAAGTGAAGTGTGATCAGTAAAACATCCTTCATCAAAAAATTATATGGACAATATTTTTTAATTTTCTTTCTTTGTAGAATGTGTTACTTGCAGGATCAGAAACTAGCGCGGCTGCAGTAGTATGGACAATGACGGCCTTGATAAAGAATCCAAAAGCCATGAAGAAAGTTCAAGACGAAATAAGAAAATCAATTGGGAACAAAGGCATTGTGAATGAAGATGACATCCAAAATATGCCCTATTTCAAAGCAGTGATAAAAGAGGCTTTCAGATTATATCCACCAGTTCCACTTTTAGTGCCAAGAGAAACAATGAAAAAATCCACACTAGAAGGGTATGAAATTCAGCCAGGAACTATAGTCCAAGTTAATGCATGGGCAATTGCAAGAGATTCTGAAATATGGGAAAATTCAAAAGAATTTATACCCGAGAGATTCTTAAATAGCGATATCGATTTTAAGGGACAAGATTTTGAATTTATTCCATTTGGAGCGGGAAGAAGAGGATGCCCAGGGATGGCACTTGGGGTTGCATCAGTGGAACTTGCATTGTCAAATCTTCTTTATTCATTTGATTGGGAATTACCTTTTGGGATGAAAAAGGAAGACATTGACACAGATGTTAAGCCTGGACTTACCATGCATAAGAAGAATGATCTTTGCCTTATCCCTAAATATTATATGTAGATTGTATATCTTCATAAGTGGATCTTGGGCGAGTTTTGTAAGGTTAATTAAAGTCGTTACATAATGCCACATCATCTATTATTTACATGTCTAAAACATATTTAAAATATAATAAACCCTTGTGCCTATCAAAAGCGAAACATGAATTGACAATATCAAAAAGTAATCCTTCTCCTCAAGTATCCTTCCAAGATGTTTATGTTACTAATATTTTTAGCATGAAAGAAGCAAATAGTCTAAGAGATGTATATTGGAACTTTAAATTATATATGAGAGCTATAATCCTTACTACAATCAGCTACATGATTAACAAGGAATTTTAGTACAAAATCGAAGCACAGACGAGAGGTTAGCAGCAGAGATGATGCACTCTTTGCTGGTATCAATCGAACTGCTGGAATCTCGTTTTTTTTTCTCAAGAAGATTGCACCGCCAGTCGCTGAAGATGCTGGAAGAAAACTTGGAGACTTACATCATCAGTGAATATCACATCTGAACCCGCTGCCATATCGTTTGCATTATTGTATGTGGCTGAGGGATTCAACTTTGCCAAAAGAAATCTTGCCTGGTAAGCATGTGGGAAAATATTAGAACAAGATAAGCATAAACAACCAGAAAATTATGCCAAATGCAACTTTATCCCTGTGTCCGCCCTTCAAATGGGCAGGGAAGCTCAGTGCATTAAGCTCCCTCTATGCACGGGGTGGTCTAGGGAAGGGCCGGACCACAAGGGTAGATTATATGCAGCCTTACCCTGCATTTCTGCAAGAGGTTGATTACATGGCTCGACATGGCAACAACTTTATCAATTACGCCAAGGCTTCCCCTTTCCAGTTCCCACCCTACGAAAGCTCGTTCTGTTTCCCCCCCAACAGAAGGCACATCATACCAAAAGAAAAATCTAGAGAGAAAAAAACACTTTGCATCTCGGAATTCGAGGAACTTATGATCCATTATACTACACAACATGTTGTGCTGGTGTAGTACAAAGCAACAAAATTTTAGAATCCCAATATGATGCTTACCTGGGAACCATGCTGATCACACACTACAAGTCTAGGAACAGGAAACCTCTCCTGGATGAGTGCTTGGGCCTCGTCATGAGGAACTTGCAATAGATGAGCAAATGCCTGAAAGAACCAAGGAAAATGGACATCAATTTGTTTCACAATCACAAATGATGGTGAAAAGAATTCCAAAATAGCCATAACGTATTCCACAAGATTGGGAATGGAGAAGACAGAGATTTCTAATTTAGCATAAAGGTCTCATCATTTAGAAGAAGACGGCAAAGCAATAAACATACCTGATGCTCTGGCTGGTTCTGGTATCCCAAATTTCTCCATTGAGCTATTGTCATTCCGTGGAATATGACAACACTGAAGTACGAATCCAACAAAAGAATGCGATCAGCAGCAATTGATGCCACATCCAGTAAAGCTGGAGAAGGCAGCGTATTGAATGAAAATGCCATTAGTGTAGGTTGAATCATAACAACAGCATTGCTTATACTCTCTCGGTAGAGCAGCATCCGGAAATATGCTGTCTCATCGGGACTATTATTGAAAACCTGTGATGTACACACATTAATGAGAGACAATAGACCGTGCATCCATGATATACATTCAAAAGTTGAATGGAACAAAAAAAGAGAGGCTGGGTTATATTACTTGCAAAAATTGTGATCGCCGCAAATGAAACATGAACTGAGGGAGCAGAGAAAAACAGGGATTCAAAGTGAAAGATGCAGGATCATCCTTCCTATATTCGCCAAACTTGGAACACAGGCGAATCAGATTCCGATCTAGCCACCTTGTGGGATCAAAATCTTCCTGGAAAGTGAAATCTATTAATCAGGATTTATCAATTAAATATACAGAGAAGCAAGAACTGAAAGATAGTATCAACTCAGGTAGACAGATTCAACAATGCTTCATACAAGCAAAAAAGGAGGAGAATGAGTTGAGTAGGATCAGTCCAGAAAAACTTTAGAAGCACACTCTCTTCAACTTTGATCTCTTAATATCGTAACGGATTTAGGAATAAATTCTTCCACTATTTGGCTCATATGCAACAAGCTCATCATGTCACTATTAATTTAGTCGAACAATGAGGTTGTTACCATCCGTGCTTTTTGTGCGAATAGAACATTTGAGAGTATAGAGAATTTGTTGTTGAGATCCAACTTTTTTCTTTTGAATCTTTGGTATAAAATGGAAGTATGGACTTGTTTAGATAGCCAACTAGAGTTCTCGGAGGCATGATGCATGCGCTCACATTATATTTTTGTAAAGATCATGACATCATGGTGTAGTATAAATAAATTATTTTTGGCCAAAAAGTTGATATTGTACTATTTACAAACTGGAAAGGCAAACAAAGACAAAGATGACTAGTAGGCATCTACACATAATTAAGTAAATAGAGCAAACAATATTGTGTAGAACTAATTATAGCTCAAAAATGATACCTCTAGCTCCATTTTATAAGAAGCCAATCTAGCCATTACTACGGCAGCAGCTTCCTGATCAAACCCTTGCACCAAGTCCTACAAACATAGATTTATTGCACCATCAGTATCAACACCTGTATGCACCCTAGAAAGTTCATCAAAGTCCATCCAGAAAGAATTGTCATACGAAAAAGTTTCCAGAGAAAGAAATACACAAAAACATACAGCATAACAACATGGAAAAGCTTATCATTAATTGATGGAGTCTGAAATTATAATGAGGATGACTGAACAAACATCAAAACAAACTTCACAAGAGTTTTAAAATGAGCTTGAATCCTTGGATGTTAAGTGTATAAAACTTCTCTAGTTATCTCAAAATGGAAATTCAATTGCACAATACGGGGGAAGGGAGCAGTACTACTTCAAAGAATACTGCTCTTCAATTCAGAATGTACTTCCCATGAAAAATATCAGTCTCATGAAGTACTAGTCAAAAGACAAATTTAAGATAAAAAGATAAAATTAGAAACAAATAAAAGTAATATCATTCTCTATGCTTGGGAAAAGATACGTGTGAACTATATAAAAAAGAACAAAATAGACTTCATTGTATTACAAATGACAATATAAAAATCAAAACTCGTCATTACAGACCTCAGTGCCAACACCAGCATCAACCCATCTCCTAGTAATGGTTGTAACTCGTAGTTTTGTTTGCCCATCAGGGCTCTGATAACTGCACAGCCAAGAACCAACAAATTTTGGTTACACGATAACATCTTCTTTTTCTAGTATACCCTCACAATATAAATTGAATACAGAATGTTCTATCCATCAAAAGTTAAGTAAATCTCAGGTTACATTAACTGTTTTCAAAAGAAATAGTAACAATTAAAAAAAAGTAGAGCTGAAGTTTTCTAAGCACCTTGTAAGAAACTGTATGTACAATTGTGGATTTATATTGCCTGAAGGATCTGACTTCTCACTAGATGAAACATCATAGAAAACTGTCAAGCAAGTGTTTTTGTCGAGACCACAGAGCTTCCAAGCTGTAGTATTCCCCTCACCAGTAACTGTGCTGGAGACGGCAGGTCCTTTCTGCATAAGACTACATGATCAGTATCAAATAATTTCTGAAAATGTCATATTCGAGGATAAATCTTGGTTTACCAGGTCGATTCTTTCAGGTTAGCCGTCTAATATTAGGTCAATGTATTACGGCTGAGAATGTGAAAAACTAAAGTACACCAACCTTCTCAAGAGATGTGCAAGGACCAATTATCCCTTGAATTTTAATATCCTTGGAGCAGTTGATCTCTAATGTAGCACTAGAACAAAATTAATTCATCAGATTCATGATCAAATAGTTGAAGAAAAATAAAGCACATCCAAGCAGAAGAGAGACGTATCATTTTAAGAAATACTCACTCTACAGAATACAAGCAAGATAACTTCAAATATTTACCTCTCAAACAGTCCAAATATGGACATCCCTAGCTTAATGGAAGTCTGCCCTCTCCTTCCCTATCCCCTAAGAAACCCTTCTCGCTCTTCTATTTAAGGTAAGAGTAAAGGAAGGGCATTTTGGGGCTTATGCAGTTCAACATTGGGGATAATGCGTTGTTTGTGAAGGTGGTATATAATAATGTTGGTAATAAAATTGGGGCGAACATTTTAAATGTTACCAAATAGAAAGAATTTCACATAATTGGGACATAACTCAATCAGTTTTTCACCCAAAAAGTCCATTTCTTCTCCGCAATTCCCTTATCTCATCTTCAATGTTAACAACCCGAGCTTCATTCTATCCTCAGAGAAGAAGCTAGCTGGTGGAATAGTCGCTCATACATTGGTTATTTGTGCTGAATTTCTACATCAAATAGTTATTCTTGAAACATATCCTTCTCTATTATTTATTTCTAGAACTTGTGATGATGCTAAGTTTTAGACATCTATGCAATTGACAAAGATGCTTTATCAAGTTCTTTAATAGTGCCTGGTTCACTTAACAGCTCACAGTGTCCCAGCTAGAAGAAGGAAATTTCCAACCATGAACTTGAAAATATTTCAACAGTCACAATAACCATATTAAATGGATAAATCATAACCCTTTCACATGAAGGAAAATAAATGACATATCAAAAAGCTCACTTGAAGCAAAGCCCAAGAGACTGTTCACCAACTTCAAATACACGCTTGAAGGAATCTTTGAAAACAGAATGCCCAAAGCTTTCAGCAAGAACAACTTGTCCTCCAGTCTTTTCAATAGCTACTTTCATCTCTGCAACTCCAACCTAAAAAAACAATACTAGTCAAAAAATAGCATCTCTTATGAATCGATCAGATTCATCAATAAGTCAAGAGACCTCTCTAGTAAGGGATAGAGTAAAGTTTTCACATTCAATTGATGAGGCTAATAATACTAAAAATCAAAATATACCCGCACCAAGAAAAGAAAATGCTTACACATTAATATATTTTTCGATAATTTAACAGATAAACCTAAATAACTAAATACTGTCCAGGATAAAATGCTTCATCTGAAAGTGAACACCAGTTTTTATTTTAATTAAGGACAAGTGAACACCAGTCTCTTGCACCAAAAGCTTATAAGACAAACAACACAGTTCATGGAGACAAGTGGTTGATCAAGTCAAACCTGGTCCAGTGCTGAAGCAAAAACATCTAAGATGTGACCATGACTAACGAGTTGCTTTGCGAGTTCCTCGTAGAAATGAACAGCCTTTCTAAAAAATGGTGCAGCATCCTTGTGTAGATCTTTATGAGAACGAACAGGTTCTGATAAATCCTTCGACACAATCTACAAAAACAAACAAAAAAGGAAAAGAAAGTCACTTAAGAAGCATTGTTAGGCAAACTTTCTTCAGAATGAGGCCAAGTTCAATTGATTGTTTAAATTTCATGCAAAAAGAAGTCTCTTAAATCATTTGACTTGCTAACCTATTAAATTTCCTGGTTAGAAATCTGGCCTCAACGTATAGGGTGATTATTCAGGAGCCTTAAGAGGAGAAAGGGAGGGCTGGCAGAGACCAATTTAAGTGGCGAACAGAATGCTTAAAACAAGATAAATATGCATATTAAGTTCTTGTTGTTGAAGTACCTTATGATCCTCATCTTCTTAACTCACTAAGATATCCTATATATCAAGTTATTCTTGAGGAAAAAAAATGTTTAGTGAAGGTATAGTACACGTGATTTGGTTGGACAAAAGTTGAAATCCTATATACAATTAACCCAAATTTTAGTTATCGAATGATACCAATGCTAATCTAATACTACTCATCTGCTACGAAGGTTTACTGCAGAAGGCAATGATAAGCCAAATAGTCTCCTTCATGGATAAGCAAGGAGCACAACATTAAAGAGTGTGTGAAAGACAGGAGGAGACTGATTGGTGACAATGGTGCTTTTATAACAGCTAGAAGTGATTGCCTTGAAGGCATAAGAATATTAAAAATCCTTCCTTTTCCAGAAGAATTTAGATTGTGCACAATCAGACAATAAAAAATGTAATCATTTGTCAATAAGAAATCATTCAAACACTCAAAAATTCCCCAGTAACTCCTTAGGATATTGGAATTCGTAGATCACTAAGAACAAAACAGAGCGAAAACAAAGTCAAAACTCACCGCGCCAGGTCCTTCAGTGCAAGGACCCCCAACTAATGCAACAATTCGAGCACCTGCCCCAGCCAAACAAGCACCAAGCAGACCAGTTGCCACACTCAATGCCACCCCAGTGCAGCGTGATGCTCTGTTTCCCGGTGTCACAGGCCATTGATCCGTATTCAATTCATCTAGCAACTAAAAAAACAACACACAAGAACAAAATCAACATTAAATTAACAACAGCTACACCACTCAAAGTCTCAAAGCAATCAAAAAGACAGCATTTTTAACCAACAAAGAACTCACCGAATCGAGTGTATACTCACACTCAGAAGCAGGTAACAAGAACCTAGTCAACCCGTGATTAGGTCCACCATTCACCCCACCACCCCCAACGCCACCACCACCACCCTTCCTACCACTAATACTACCAAGTCCTAACTGATCCAAAACTTGATCTTTCGACAAGTCCTTCGAACCCTGAAACACAAAAACCTTCGACATATCCGAAAACCCAAGTTCATGTACCTGCACCTGTGTACCATACGAAATAAACCCAACCATAGCATAATCAGGCAAAAGTCCAATAACCCTTTTCAATGCAGATTTAGCAAACTCCAATTCTTCATCCAACATACAAGTATCCAACACAAACAAATACACAGGTGGAGAATTATGACCACCAGGGTTCTGAATCGCATACTGAATAGTAGTAAATTGTGGATAAAGCTCAGCAGGTACATTCGTTTCCGAAATTCCCGAATAATGCTGAGGGAAATGATTACGTTGGAAACAAAACGGACAGATCCAAATTAAAGCTTGAAAATCAACACGGCAAAAGGGGTTTAAGATTGATGAACAAGTTTTGCAACGAAGGGGGGCGTAAGGTAGGGTAGGTAGATCAGGGAAAGGACGAAGCAATTGAATTGACGAAGCAATTGGGATTATACATTTGCTTGCTTCAACTTTGGTTCTTGGCCAAGAATTCCATGTCATACGAACTCCATCGATGCCTTCTGGGTCTGTTTGTGCCATTTCAGTCGCCATTTTTGAAGGGTTTTTGAGAGATTTGGGAATGACCCAGATGGAGAAAAGAGATAAAGATTGAGAATTTGGGAATTTTGGGGGGTTTGGTTAATGTGAATGAATCTGGAATTTTGATTTTGTATTGCTACATTATATGATCATTCTGTATTAATCCCCATTGTTTGATGAAAGCAAGAAATTGAACCTTATTGTATTAAAAAATTATATTTTTCCCTAAAAAGAACACCTATTTACCTTTTTTGTTCTTTTTGAGTTTTAGTCAAATACTATTAATTACTTCTTACATTTCAATTCGTTTGTCGTATTTTAACTTAACATAACATTAGAAATAAATCATATTTTTACATTTTATGATCTTAAACTAAAAATATACGGCTACACAGATACCTTAAACATGTGGAAAAAATTGAAATTAAAATCTGGAACTATCTTTAGACTTAAAAACTCAGTCACATAGCTAAGAACTCTTTAGAACTCTCCAGATTTCTTTAACACTTCATCATTTCATAGAACACTCTAGACCCCCAGAGTGACCTTCTTATATATAAATCCACAAGCTGCAATGCATTTCTCAGCAAATCTTGAAAACCCCACATTTTCAATCTGCATTTTGCTTGAACTTTACTATCTTTTGAGCTTTTTAACAAGAAATTGTGAATACCCTTTACATTCTTTAGTACTAAGAAGGAAGCTATGGATGAGGATTTTGAGTTTCCAGTATCTTCTTCTAACAATGCTGCTGCTGAAGAAATGGATATGGATATGGGGATGGGGGTGGATGATTTCTCTGAACCTGACCCGATTATGAAGGTTGATGAAGAGAAGGAGATAGGGAAAACTGGGATAAAGAAGAAGCTTTTGAAAGAAGGTGAAGGTTGGGATCATCCTAGTAAAGGAGATGAAGTTGAAGGTGAGTTATGTCCTTGTAATCTATGTTGAAAGAAAGGTTTTTTTTGAAATTAATTGGTGGTTTGAATGATGCATTATGCATGTATTTGGATTAAAGGATTGATCATTTTAGCAAAAATGAGCTTTCTTTAATTGGTGATTTCAATTTATGGAGTCATTTTCCATACTAGTAGTTGTAGTATTATTGCTCCTGTAGTTTATTGTCATTTGATATGTTACTGTTTGTTGTTGGTGTTTATTCTTTTTCTGGACTGCTTTAGATTGATTTTCGTTTAGCGAGTGTCTATCAGAAATGATCTCTCTACCTATACACATCACCCTTCTCAAATCCCACTTTGTGACACTAGACTGGGTATATGTTGTTGTTGTTGCTGCTTGAGATGAGATCGAATGGAGCTACATTATCAGGATCCATGTAGTTGATCCCAATTTGTATATCCATCCCCAATTACTTTCGAATTGAGGTGTAGTAGTTGTTGGTTTGAGATGATAGAATTATGCAAGTTTTTGGCCTTACAATATTGGTTTGAGATAAGATCTAATGGAGTTGACATGATCGGGATTGAGGCATAGTAGTTGTTGTAATAAATTGGTGTTTCTTATGATAGAATTATGCAAGTTTTTGGCTTTAATTTGGATGAGGATGAAATTATGCTTGGATTAACAATATTCTATTGGTCTTTACAGTTCATTATGTGGGTACATTGCTTGATGGAACTCAATTTGATTCAAGTCGTGATCGTGGCACCCCGTTCAAGTTTAAGCTTGGCGAAGGTAATCTCCTTTCTGTTAGAAAATTAGTGGTTTGGTATAGTTTGGTTTATGAACGTGTTAGTGTCATTCATCGTGTTAGATGGAGTACTGCGCTTCCTTATATGCTTTCGGTGTTCCATTAGAGCTAGGCCATTTCCAATTTATTGTTTACCATATGTCTCTCACATTGATTTGGTGTGGGATGGATCAACATGCTTCTTTAAATGGTCTTAGGCAACCCTCGAGCTAGTCTTTGGGGTTAGTTAGGCCCAAAGTCCATTTTCTTATCAGAACGAACTTAGTTTTAGCCTTTAGGGAAGGCATGTGACAATTGATATCGAATTTGATTTTTCATTCTTTAAAGTATATAGTGGTTCTTATATATATAGTTTTGATAAGTGCGATTAGAGGTTTGATGGATTGTTGTTATTGTTATAGGACAAGTGATTAAAGGGTGGGATGAAGGTATAAAGACAATGAAAAAAGGGGAGAAAGCTTTGTTCACTATACCTCCAGATATGGCATATGGTGAATCTGGATCCCCTCCAACTATACCTCCGAATGCCACTTTACAGTTTGAAGTGGAATTGCTTTCTTGGATTAGTGTCAAAGACATATGCAAGGATGGTGGAATATTCAAGAAGATACTTGTCGAAGGAGAGGGATGGCAGAATCCGAAAGATCTTGATGAAGTGTTTGGTTAGTAGACTATCAAAATTTCACGTTCTCCGTTGTGTTTTTTCTTCTCAAGAACCTTAGTTGATGTGATTTCCTTTATTGGTTTCTTGATTGCAGTTAAATACGAGGCTAGCCTTGAGGATGGAACAGTTGTGTCAAAATCCGATGGAGTGGAATTTACTGTGCAAGATGGTATCTTTTGCATTCATTTTTGCTATGTTTCTCAGTCTTCAAAAATGTTGATGGATGCGTATTGGATCCTCCCCCGATGCAGCAACATTTTTTGGAGAGTCCGAGCAACATAGCTGGTTTGGCTCTTTTTACTCTCCTTCTGAAGTAGAATTAATAACATTAATGTGGTCTTCTCTGTATAGGCTATTTCTGTCCTGCTTTGTCGAAGGCTGTTAAGACGATGAAGAAAGGAGAGAGAGTTTTACTGACAGTGAAGCCACACTGTAAGTTAAATCCCTTTGTGCTCTAGATATGTTCTTTGTATTCTTTTATGTGATGATTAACTGATGTTTCTGCAGATGCATTTGGAGAGACGGGTAAGGTGGCAAGCGGAGACGAAGGTGGTGTCCCACCAAATGCCATCCTTCAAATAAATCTTGAATTGATTTCTTGGAAGATTGTCTCTGAAGTAACAAATGACAAGAAGGTTCTGAAAAGAATTTTGAAGGAAGGAGAGGGCTATGAGCGCCCAAATGACGGTGCTCTTGTAAAAGGTATGAAAAAAGAGAAACTACTTGGTGATCACGATACAGATAGAGATTTATGATTATCCTTCTGTATTAATTTGCTTATTCTTGCAGTGAAATTAATCGGAAAACTTCAGGACGGAACTGTTTTTGTGAAGAAAGGACATGATGAGGAGGAGCCGTTTGAGTTTCAGATAGATGAAGGTAATGTCTTTTCTCTACTGATTATGCCAATTATTTGATAAATTTTCACTAATATCTTTTTTCTATCTACAACTAGCATAGTTTCTGACTTCAGTTGAATTCTTTATGCAGAACAAGTAGTCGATGGACTAGAAAAAGCGGTGAAAAAAATGAAGAAGGGCGAAATTGCTCTGATAACAATTCAACCAGAGTATGCATTTGGTGTATTCGACTCTCCTCAAGAATTAGCTATTGTTCCTGGCAATTCGATCGTGTATTATGAAGTTGAGTTGGTGTCATTTGTGAAGGTTGGTGCTCTTGAATTTTCTTTGTTTTCCTTATCTTAAGCAAGTGACAAGGAAGCAGCGGTGGAACTAAGGGGGCAGAAGGGGTTCACTCTGAATCCCTTCGTTGATAAATTACACTATATAGACAAGGCCAAAAGTATCTGTTTTCTAGTCTAGAAATAGTAGATGTTGAATCCCTTGGGTTCGTTATGTTTGTTTTTTATATTTTGAATATTCTCAGTGAAAATCCTGGCTCCGCTACTATTGGGAAGAGTAAGACGTCTTATATTAATGATCAAATAACTTAAACTGCAGGAGAAGGAATCCTGGGATATGAATACTCAGGAAAAAATTGAAGCTGCAGGAAAGAAAAAGGAGGAAGGAAATGTATTGTTCAAGGCCGGGAAGTATGTGAGAGCATCAAAGAGATACGAAAAGGTAAATTTACGGTTGAAGTTGATGAAAAAACAGTTTTATGACCTTAATATGATGACATAGTGTTGACTATGCTCCTTTATACTGTTCAGGCCGTGAGCTTCATCGAATATGACTCCTCGTTCAGTGATGACGAGAAGCAGCAGGTAAAACTGCTCAAAGTTAGTTGCAATCTGAACAATGCCGCGTGCAAGCTGAAACTGAAGGAATACAAAGAAGCAGCAAAACTCTGTTCTAAAGTCTTAGAGATTGACAGTAAAAATGTCAAAGCTCTATACAGAAGGGCTCAAGCTTACATACAACTCGTCGATTTGGACTTAGCAGAACTTGATATCAAGAAAGCACTTGAAATCGATCCAGATAACAGGTAAAAAAAGATTGTCTTTTTCTATGTTCCTCGTACCTTCCACAAATATTAGTGCACCCTCATTAGATCCTCCAAAATACATAGCTTTCGGAGGACTCACCTGACGATATTTTTGAAGAGAACGAGCAACATAGCATTTAAACCATATATTATTGTGCTTATACTGTGATATGGATGATTCAGGGATGTCAAGTTAGAATACAAAGTTTTGAAAGAAAAGATAAAGGAGTACAACAAGAAGGATGCTCAATTTTATGGCAACATATTTGCAAAGATGAACAAATTAGAGCAAGTAAGCTGACAAAATGACACTAATGAATAGTTATTGTATTTCAGATTAGATACTGATTCTGTTACTGAATGTAAATGCAGAGTGGAGAAGCAAAAAATGAGGCAGCACCAATGGCTATAGATAGTAAGGCTTAACCAAGTACATGACACAAATTATGGGATTAATGTCTCTTCCATAGTGTGCAGTCAAAAAGACATATATGTAGTTTTTGTTGTCATTGAACTTGGTTGTACTTGAGAAAGTGTTTTGAGAAATGCATAATAAATAATCTTATCTTTATATACTTTGACTGAGCATGGAGCTTAAGAGATAAAAGGGTGATTTTTGAATATTGTGGTTTTAAATTTGTTATGGAATGTAGGACTCGAAAAACATACTAAACATAGAAAGAGACATTCTTGTTGAGATAGATCATATGAAAAAGTAAGGTATATATAACTTAAACCCTTTTAGTATTATGCAATAATCTAATTGAATGTACGACTAAGCTTGCCAAGAAGTATTCTTTCACTATATATACATTGTAATTGTAAAATTTTGACTCTAAAATCGAACCATATCATATAAATTGGACCAGAAAAAAGTAAGTTACTTGAAGTCGCAACAATAACTCATAAAATAAGAGCAACTTCATTAGGTAAAAACTCCAAATTGCATACATTATAACTAAAATACAAAAATCACAACAAAACCTCCTAGATAATAGAGGTTTATTCATTGGCAATGTCAAACAATTGAACACATACACACACATGAGTATGTGTCCAAATGAAGATAAACATGCCTTATTTTCTTAAAAGGACAAAAAAACCAACAACATATATTTAGGACACAAAATGATCAATCAATTCTTGATATCATCTTCAAATACAGCATCAGGTGTTTGATGAGCAGTGTAACAACATTTTGCACATCCATTGCCATAACGGAACCCACGGCAACAACCATATCGGCAACCTCTCCATGGATATCCGTTACGTCCTCCTCCTCCTCCTCCTCCTCCTCCACGTCCAGGGTAGCCCCCACCATTTCCAGGGTAGCCCCCACCACGTCCATTCCCCGGGTATCCACCACCTCCGAGCTGAGCTTCTTGTACATCACCACTCGCCTTGTTTTCTTCTATAGATCAACAACAAGCAGAAAGAATGAAAGACAAATTCATAATTTAAACTTAATAGTTTCGTGAATAGTTACTATGGTATGTATGTTATATATGTTATGAGTTCTTTGTCCTCACTAGTTCAAAACTACTTCCCATTTTGGACATCATTAGTATTTGCAAATATTAACTATAATAAAAAAAAAATTAAAAAGAATTAGCGACGAAAAACTTCTATTGTTCTATATATCTATGTAAATATAAATAATAATTTCTATAACTTAAGTTTAATTAACAATTGAGAATAATTACTTACTTTGAGTAGATGAAGCTCCCACTTGGAAAGAAATAAGGACAATAGCAAGCAAAAGACCAAAAATGAGCAAATTTTTTGTTGAAGCCATTTTGAAAAATAATTGTTTTTAAGTATCTAAAAGATATAGAGTATAGTGTGATGGATCAAATGAAATGAACCAAAATTCTATTTATAGAGCACAAAAAATCTTACTATTTAATTTAAAGGATTAAAGATTTGCTGGCGTTGAAGATTTCACGTGAATATAAGTATGGGACTTGTCATTTTTATTTTTATTTTAATGATATTTTGGACCAAATTAAAGGCTTCTGAATATTATTAGAGTCCCCACACTTCCATACAGCGACTCTGATGAAAAAAATGGTTTTAAAAATATTTTTTACTTCAATAATTGTTCTTTCGTCATGCATGATGCTCTCTTTTACTACTACTATACCAAAAAAAAATTATAATATTATTGAACTTATATCTTTATTTGAATTTTGGGCGTATTTTTGTAAGACTAAAAATAACACCAAAAAGAGAAAAGAGAGAGTAAAGCATAGTATTCCTATGATAAAATAAACATTTTTGTGTCGGTAATCTGTAACGTCCAGACAGATGTGTGCTCGACCTAATGACTCCAAGGACACAATTTACATTCAAACATTACTCAACGGTTTATAGGATTTTACATTTTACTGTATCGCATTTTGCGTTATGTTCTTCGTTTGATGTGAGAATTCAGATATCTATTGCCGAGAGTCATTTTAAAATTAGAAAACATGATTCAAATAAAGTTTATTTTTTAAGAAAAAAAAAAGGTCTATTTGCACAAGTCTTATCGATATATAGTTGTCAACTAGATTTGAACTGTAGTAAAAGGGTCAAAGGCAACATCTCCCCAACTACTTTGTTAATTTAAAAAATAAAATATTTCAAAAGTTTGTGAAAAATTCATAGTGTCAAATTATGGGCTTTTAAATGATAATACTAGTACTATTTTAGTCTCATTTATGTGTTGTACTTATTTTCTTAATTTAATAAAAAAACAATTTTAAATTTTTATTTTACTAGTAATAAAATGATAACTATACAAATATTTATAACTTATTGTATCACAAGTTTAACAAAAAAATAAAAATAAAAATTATGTCCAGCCAAATAGTTTTGAATACATTAGGATAAAGAGAGTAATAGTACTTTTAAAGTACTAGACACAATAATATATATTTTTCGAATAAATAAGAAAAAGATGCTTGAAAACAACTTTACAGAAAGTATTAATTGAAGCATAGAGGCGTATGAGATATGGGATAAGATTTGGAATATATGCAAATCGATAAATTTATAAGTCAACCTTTAATAAATTTTCCTCCAAATCACAAAAGCCCAATGTATTTGACCTTTTCAAATCTCAATTATTTTTTACAATATTTCATTTAGCATTTGATAATCATTTTGAACTCGACTAATATAAATTTGTATCAAAAAGATTTATTTAAAAATAAAAGATTTTTTATTAAAAATAATTCTACGTTCAAGACTGAAATTCAAGACCTTTCATAATTTTTTTATGATAAATGTCAATTATTTTCATAAGTATCGATCTAAATTCGTCGGCCATGCAAACTCATGCACGTGATGACCTTTAGAAGCTATTTGGACAAATAAGAATTTGTCCGAAGGAAAACAAGATAAATACACCCTTCAACTTTATGATTCAGAGCGGATATATTTTTTTTTTATTAAAAATTGATGCATATAAGTTATAAAACACTATAACTCTTATCATCTAACAAATTGTGCATCCTCGTTGTCTAATAAATAATACATATTTATCCTCTCATTTTTATTAGACCTAAATTTATTGAGTTAACTTAAATCCTCAAACTGATTTTTTATTCCAAAAATGTTACGTGAATTAAAAAAATTATCTCATCCATATAAATGTTCCTAAAAATATCAATTAAAGGGGTCATTTAACCTTCTACTTTCGGTGTAGATTATAGATATATAGGTAAAAAATTAACTAAAATTGCAATAAATATTAGATATGAACACATAACTTTTAAAATATAAAAATTCAATATTAATCTTTATAGATTGAACTCATAAAAAATAAATTTTAGACATGCGTTTAAATTGGATCAACTATTTTTAATAAGTACGACAATTAAAATAGATCAAAGGGATATACGTGGAAATATTTTTGCAAGATGTGTGCACAAAATTGATGGATCTAATTAAGCGTAGAATATACAAATTCACAATTTTTATTTTTATTTTTATTTTTATTTTTATTTTTTGCGGCCTTTAAGTTTTAATTATATTATAATCCTGTCATGAAAACGAGCGACACTGATTTATTTAATTCCGTATATGTTTATGTAAAGATAAATTTATATAGTGTTTTATTTTAGGACTCTTCCTTAAAAAATGATTTTTTTTTCTTCCTCGGAAGCTCTCACTTTTTTTGTTCTCTTGATGACTTGAACTTACAATTTTTTGGTAGAAAATGTGAGAGACACTTGTCACCCAAGCAATTCACTCTTATCTCTTTAGAAAATATTACTCTCCTCTCCGTTCCAAGATAAATATGAGTAGCTTTTTTCAAGTTCGAAAATCAATAAATACAAGATATTATGTACTACTAAGCTATATTTATTTATTACAATTTTTTTAGAATTAAGTATTAGTAAGAAAAACTAAAGTGACAATCATTTTGGGATCACATAAATTAAACTCCTAGAGCGATATTTGATTTGAGACAGAGAAAATAGTAACAACGTGTAGTTAAGGGCGGAGACCAAAAGAAATTTACGGTGAGTTCGATCAAGTTCAATAAATTTAATTGTCTTTGCTCTAAATCCTATATTTGTGTTATGATTTGAGTTGCTATAATTATAGGAGTAATATTTGTGTAAGAATATGTCAAAAGTTTAAATGCCTTCTTGATTTTATAAATTATTAATTATTTTAAATTAATTTTAGAGGCTAAAACATCAATTATTTTGAACCAAAGAGAGTAGAAGTTCTCAACCATAAATGCAATGGTTATCCAAAAAGAAGAGGAAAAAGTACTCTTTAAATCTATCCAACTGCCAACTTAATTACTTGGCTCCATTAATTAATGTCATCTTCAAATCTTTGCATTTTCAATGCTTAGATCATGCTATAAATAGAGGCAAAATATTCACTAATTTCCTCATCCTTTTTCACTCTAAATTATCACAACCTAAATATAGTAAGTTATCAAGTAAGAAAAAAAAATGGGATTAAAGGCTTTTATACTTCTAAGCCTTGTTTTGGCTATTTTTGCAATTGTAACCTCAGATGTTGCTGCTGGGGAGTTGGCTGAGAGCTCCACTACTACTATGGAAAATAGTAAGCGTATAACTTTCCTTTTATAATGACCTAATTCCTTATATTAATTCATATCATATCACACAATATGTATGTAGCAAAATAATATGTGTTCGGTAACTGGTTTGGAGGTGAGTTATGCAGGTACTAAAATATGCATAGATAATATCATGGTTGGTATAGTTGGTTAGGAGGTAAGTTATGCGTGCATAAAATTAATTAATACAGTATTTAGTTTGCAATATAGAAAGTCGAATAACTAATACATGTATAAGTTATGAAGGAATCTATGTATTTTATGCGGAATAGAATTAAGGTGGAATGAATAACTAAATCCTACATAACTAATACACGCATAAAAATTCATAGATTCTCTCATAACTACTTCCCGTATTACTAATATCTACATTTTAAAGTTACGTGGCATAGTTTGACTCAGGACGAATAAGTTTAATTGGAGAAAATGATTTTTAAAATGTGTGGTCGTTTTGCACATACATAGCATTTGCATGACTATAAAACTTATGTAACTTGTACTCTTAAATATGTCATCATTAATATCTCATAAGCTACTAATATACTTTTTTGTCATAGTGAGAATCGGATCGCCCTATATATATATGTGTGTGAACTTTTCAAAAATTCAATAAATATTAAATTTTGAACTTACATATATATTGAATTCATACTTGCAATGAATTCAAATGATAAGTACTTAAAAGTTGAATCCGTTGAATTTAAATTCTGAATCCTCTAGTAATGATATCAAATATACACCTAACATGCACATGTATGATTTTTATTGCAGCAAAGAAATCTGAGAAGAAAAATGAGGTAAATGATGCTAAATATCCTGGAGGAGGTTATGGAGGAGGAGGATACCCTGGTGGTGGTCGCGGAGGTTATGGAGGGTATCCTGGTGGTGGTGGTGGTCGTGGAGGTTATGGAGGGTATCCTGGTGGTGGTGGTGGTCGTGGAGGTTATGGAGGGTATCCTGGTGGCGGTGGTGGTCGTGGAGGTTATGGAGGGTACCCTGGTGGTGGTCGTGGACGTGGAGGTGGAGGTGGAGGTGGATACTGCTCCTATGGCTGTTGTGAAAGGAATTACTATGGTAATGGTTGCAATAGGTGTTGTTACTCCAAAAGTGAAGCCATGAATAAAGTCACCCAAGCTAAGCCTCACAACTAAAATTACTAAGTTATAAGCAATATTTATGAAGTGTGTGTTTTAGTAGTATGTAAAATAGTTTTAATTTGTTGTTGGGAGTTTGAATAAATGTAGCTTCCATTCACTTCATGTGGATGGATGGTCAAATGTTATCTTTTCATTTGTACGTACTTGCTCTTTTCATATATATGTTTGAATGTAATTAATATATTACAATAAGGTCCACATAAAGCGCGTCGCTAGTTGGTAAGATCTGCTTACTTATATACTCAATATGTTTTTTATGTTTTGTCGATATAGACTTCTTATTTTAAAATGGGACGTCACATACATCCCCTTTATGGACTCAACGTCCTCATTGAGGTTTGCCCTTGCTGATGTGGCACGATTTATATAATGATAACGAAACTTACATAAATGGGACACAATTCGGGGCTCTGGAACAACACAATATCAACATGCAACTAAAACCCAAATTTTCTCAAAAATTAGAAATGGGACAGCAGCTAATTCAGCGTATTTACCAAAAACGGACGATCTACAGTAAAATCTGACAACACCACAATGTTCTCCTCGAAAAACCACTCAAGATAGCCTCAAAAATCACCAAAATCGGATCTAAAATGGCTAAGAAAACAAGTCTCAAAAATTTCCAAAATCAAGCTCACAAAAAGAGGTCTGGCAGCAGGTATTTTACGAAAATTACCTCAAACGGGGACTCCAAATCAATATCCGAGCTCACCAACACGTTGTCCTCGAAAAATCTCACAACTTAGCCTTTTGAATCACCCAAATCGGTTGAGAGATGAGAGAGATGAGGGTTTGAAGTTTGGAAATGTTGCTGGTATATCTGCAATAAATAGCAGATTTTTCTGCAATTTTCCAAAAAATTAAAAAAACTCCGACGGGGTGCTCCGACCTCGTTTGGAACCCCGTGCACGCAAACGAGATATGCAACCATACCAAATTCGACATTCCAGACTCAACGGCGCAGTTGAAATTTCTATCAGAGGTCATTTCGATAAAAAGTGGGTCTCACTTTCAAAAGCCCTTTTAAGTCAAAACCCACAAAAGGGCTCGGAAAGATATCGAAAACCTCCAGACACAAAAGAAGGGTCAATCTAGACCAAACTCGACATTCCGGAGCTAACCACGCTGACAGAATTCTCATCCGAGCGCGTTTACTCAGAATGTTGACCAAAGTCAAACTTAGGCTTAAACTTAAAGTTAAAACGCCTAATCGCACCGACTCACACTAAAAACCTCGGGAGTCATGTCGACCATGCTACTAGCCTAAAATGACCCTTCCGGAGCTGATGGAATCGTCGGAATTGGATTCCGATGTCATCTTCTTGAACTTTTGATCGAAAATGATCGTTCAAGGTTCATAAGCTCCAAAACACAAAAACTCGCACCAAGACCAAACAAACGACCAGGTGATCGAACTGTCAGTCCCAGCAAGTCATAAATGACTTGGGGTCGCTATAGGTGCAAGAGGAGCTGGTACAAGTGTCTTGCCTTCTGTGTGTCGTTTAGAGCGTTCCTATAGCGACCCCAAGTCATTTATGACTTGCTGGGACTGACAGTTCGGTCACCTGGTCGTTTGTTTGGTCTTGGTGCGAGTTTTTGTGTTTTGGAGCTTATGAACCTTGAACGATCATTTTCGATCAAAAGTTCAAGAAGATGACATCGGAATCCAATTCCGACAATTCCATCAGCTCCGGAAGGGTCATTTTAGGCTACTAGCATGGTCGACATGACTCCCGAGGTTTTCAGTGTGAGTCGGTGCGATTAGGCGTTTTAACTTTAAGTTTAAGCCTAAGTTTGACTTTGGTCAACATTCTGAGTAAACGCGCTCGGATGAGAATTCTGTCAGCGTGGTTAGCTCCGGAATGTCGAGTTTGGTCTAGATTGACCATTCTTTTGTGTCTGGAGGTTTTCGATATCTTTCCGAGCCTTTTTGTGGGTTTTGACTTAAAAGGGCTTTTGGAAGTGGGACCCACTTTTTATCGAAATGACCTCTGATAGAAATTTCAACTGCGTCGTTGAGTCTGGAATGTCGAATTTGGTATGGTTGCATATCTCGTTTGCGTGCACGGGGTTCCGAACGAGGTTGGAGCACCCCGTCGGAGTTTTTTAATTTTTTGGAAAATTGCAGAAAAATCTGCTATTTATTGCAGATATACCAGCAACATTTCCAAACTTCAAACCCTCATCTCTCTCTAATTCTCAACCGATTTGGGTGATTCAAAAGGCTAAGTTGTGAGATTTTTCAAGGACAACGTGTTGGTGAGATCGGATATTGATTTGGAGTCCCCGTTTGAGGTAATTTTCGTAAAATACCTGCTGCCAGACCTCTCTTTTTGTGAGCTTGATTTTGGAAATTTTTTAGACTTGTTTTCTTAGCCATTTTAGATCCGATTTTGGTGATTTTTGAGGCTATCTTGAGTGGTTTTTCGAGGAGAACATTGTGGTGTTGTCAGATTTTACTGTAGATCGCCCGTTTTTGGTAAATACGCTGAATTAGCTACTGTCCCATTTCTAATTTTTGAGAAAATTGGGTTTTAGTTGCATGTTGATATTGTGTTGTTCCCGAGCCCCGAATTGTGTCCCATTTTGGGACATGAGCTGGGGGAAACTGGTTAGGACCCACTTTTGGGGTTAATTTTGGAATTTCCTGCGCGGGTCCCACGATTCCCGTTTTGACTCCAAAATTGACCCGTCTCCGTTTGTTGTGATTTTGGTGTCTAAACGACCGTATTAACGTTGTGACTCTATTTTTGATAGCGGGGAAGCGTTTCGAGACCGTTCAGAAAGGGAAAGCTCCGAAAGAGTGATTTTAGAGCGCGTGTGATCGGCCTACAGGTAGGCTACAGTTTTCCTCTCTTAGATTGAGCTCGAGAATGTGAATCCATGTTGATTAGTTGGGATTTGGGTTGGGTAGTTATTGAATCTTGCATAGGTGTTAAGAAATCATGTTTTCGGCCTATTTCTAGAATTATCGGGTAACTGTGAGCATGCTTTGTGTTATTAACGGACCCTCCTCGCTATGTGGAGTGCTTGCATGCTTAATTATTGTTTATTTGAAGCATGTTGGGCCTTAGTTTAGGTTTGACTAGGGCTTGCTTTAGAAATACATGATTCGGATCTGATAGGCCTTAGTTTTGCCCCGACGTCGCTCGGCCGACTTAGATCCCTGTAGACTGGTGTAGCAGACTTGAGTCTGATAGATTGGGCCTTAGTTAGGCGATACGCTTGCTCCGACTTTAGTTATCCTTATTTTCCCCGATGTTACGGCTTCACGAGTTACGTCGGTGACACTAGTTCTACTTCGCGATTTGAATTTGATTTTCGATTTGGTTCCAAGGATTTACATTTATTGGCTAAGTATGGACGGCGTTCCACGGACATTTACGAGTGTGGATCGATTAGGACTCTTTCAGCAGCTACATTGGCACCTTTATAGAGCATCCGGTTTAAGGTCCGGCCTCTATTGCCCAGTTACTTATATAGAGCATCCGGTTAGAGTTCCGGCCTCTATTGCCCAAATACTTATATAAAGCATCCGGTTAGAGTTCCGGCCTCTTATACTTGTTACTTGTGATTGGTTACTTGGGTATTTCTTGTGAGCATCTGGTTCGAGGTCCGGCCTCCGTACTGTCAGATTCTACTAATTAAGGTTGAGGTTCTGGTTTGATGTTCTTCGTTCTTGGGTTCTTTTATGCAATTCTCTTTAGGTATAGTTATTTTGTGTACTCGTCGGGCTTATGGGGGTCCGTTCGGGTTTTTATTTAATTTGCGCACGAGTGTACCTTCTAGGCTTATGGGGGTCCAGTTAGGTGTAGTTAGCTTATAGATTACTTTAGTTAGTTCTTTGTACACTCGTGTGCATTCCCTTGTTAGTTAGATTTTAGTTCTTGACTTCGATTTGTGTTATTCCTTCTTTTCATATTGCCTTTACTTTTCAAGTTCAGTCGGCCTATGATGCCTACTGGGTACCTGTTGTTTTGGTACTTATGCTACGCTCTGCATCTATTTCGTGATGCAGGTCCGGGCACTAGTAGCCAGCGTTGATCGAGCTTGGAGCAGACTGATCCGGGACGGGAGCGAGCACACGACGTTTTGTACTATTTCAGTTTCCATCTGTATATATAGACTTGTCTTTTACCTTTCGAGACAGTCCAGTCTTTGTTGTCTACTTTTGGGACTTTTACTCATTTTGTTAGTAGCTCTGTACTAGTGACTTCCAGGTTCTGGGAGGGATCTTTATTTGTATATATGTTTTTGGTTTGCTTCCGCCTGTTTATATTGTTATTTGTCTACTCTTGTTTAGTTTCTACCCTTACACCCATTACTTGTTGTTCCGGGTTACGGGTTGGCTTACCTGCTGGTTGGTTATAGTAGGTGCCATCATGACTTGAGAAATCGGGTCGTGACACATTCATGATTAATTAATCACATAATTGATTCGTTCTGCTATGCCCTTTTTTTCCCTTTATTTGAAATTGAATTGCATCGGACAAATTAAATTTATAGAAGACATTTGCGGAAGAAGATTTGTAAACGAAACGGAGATGTATTTAACCCATAAAACGCATTTCAGGAATGCGATTTATGAACAAAACTAAAAACACTGTTTCTTTTGATATAATTTTTTTTTAATTATTATTATTAGTACTTAATATTTTGAAAAACGGCATGAAAACTCTATTTTTAGAAATTTTAACCAAGATCATTCACCAAATTGGCAACTCGTTGTTCCTATTTATATGTCATCATTTTAGACTCCACGTCCATTAACCAAGATCATTCACCAAATTGGCTACTCGTTGTTCCTATTTATATGTCACCATTTTAGACTTCAGGTCCATTAAGAAATTAGGTAAGTTTATTATTGTACCCTTATTTAGTATTTTCTTTTAAAGTCAAGTTTTTGATAAATAAGCATAAATTAATTTATTTTGATTAATTAAATTGACCAATGAACAAATACAGTAAAACCTCACTAAATCAATACTCGGTTAATTAATAATCTCTCTAAAATAATAATTTTCTCTGGTTCCGACTTGGGCCAATGAAAAAAATCATTCATTTCGATAAGATAATAAGATAATATATTTTTAGAAGACCCTTATATCAATATTATAAATTAATAATTCTTTAAAAGTACAAATATATCTAAGAAATTTAGTGAAATATGATTCTATTATGTTCTTCTTTTTGTTAAAATTAAATCTAGTTGAAACTCATTTCTAACTTTTCTTATTGCATCCAAAAGTTTCGGTGTTGTCTTTTCTAATATCACCATAAAATTTTGAAGAGTTCTAGATGCAAGTGTTTTCTTACGCGTAACTGGTTCCAAAGGTATTGTATCATCTTCAATTTTATCATCAACATTGTTTTACTAATGATATCCACAATTTGTTCTAAGCTCTGGACCTTTGAACATGTATCATTTTCACCCATTCAATAGGTTATTAACGTCCATTTTATTGCAGTAACCGAGATCATTAATCATGATCTCAAGTTCACGAATGACATTTTCACAAGTGGGTTCTTTCAAATTCTTTGAGATTTCACCCCTAAACAATTTTTCGATGTCAAAAATCTCTTTAAATTAATAAATATTAATTTATCGATTAAATAATACCTCTACAAAATAATATATTTCATGGTCCCTCCTGTATTAATTTAGAGAGGTTTTACTATATTAATCATTTAGTTTTTCTATGTTAGTCAGATTCGTATTTTTAAGGCTAAGAACTCTCTCAAGGGCAAGATAGGAAAAATAATATAATTTATGCATTGATTTTATGAAATGACATATATTAATGACCATTTATTTTTAATAAGGACAACATATATATAAATAGAAAGAGAGAATACTTGACAAAATTGAAATGTCTAAGATATTAATGCTGTAATAATTAGTGGGAAAATGATGGATCTAAATATAACGTACATTATCTATATTTTTCCAATAAATTCTGTAGGCTGCGGCCTTCAATTTTTGTTTTACTTTGAGGATTCGTACGGGTTATTGAAAAGTATTTCTTCCATATCAAATTTACAAATTATCTACCATAATTTTTTTACATGTTTTACAATAAATATTAATTAGAAGGAGTTTTGATTATTTTATTTTTATTTACGACTTAAGATTTAATCTCATTTCATTGAATATTAACTCTCTTTACGTATCGTTATTCATTACTCTATAATTGAAGTGATTTTAGTTTTTCAATAAAATTAATTAATACTAAGGGCAAAATAAAAAAAGAATAAATAATTTTATTTGAAAGTTCTAAAATTACAAAAATTATTGAAATAACAATTTTTAAAAATCACAACAAATAATTTAAGATGGATTAGGTATATATTTATCTAAAATATGTATTTCCTCCCTGATCTATAAAATTTCGGCTCTTTGTACCTCCCATTTTAATGTTCTTGTACAATCAATTATATTCTTTATTTTTTAATTCGATGTTTAATATTAAATAAATCGACATACAAAATAAAATCCATTAAAAAGAAAAATACTCCTTATCAAGATTTTTCCATATTTTGACTATTATGTTCTTTTTTTTGTCAACTTGTTATTTTTAAAGACGTACGATTTTTCTAAGTTGAATCTTAGTCTAGTCTAACTACAATGTACGTGGATTTTCTATACAGAAACTCAATCTATATATGGAAAGGGTCGGGTATCAAAGCCCCTTGACTAAGTTGGAGTTAAAAAATTCACTTTATTATTACTCGATTCTTAAAAAGAGAAATGATTTTTTCAGCTAGTGCTTACATATATAAGAGCGCATTTTGATTTTTCCTTTACTAGTAAAGGATCCCATGATTCTCGTGGCATGGTGTTTTCTGATCATTTTCTTTTAGTGTTTCGATCTAAAGCAATATAATTATTTTTACTCTCTAATTAAGAATGTAAAAATTCTATTTTATTTAATGTAAAAAAAAGAAAGTAAAAAGTACTACTGCTTGTCTACTTTATTACTAGCTAGACCGTCTATCCAATTGTCAACTTAATTAACAACTAGGTTAATATTCCATTAATGCCACCATCTTCAAATCTTTGCATTTTCCATGCTATAAATAAAGGCAAAATATTCATTAGTTTCCTCATCTTCTTCACATTTAATTATCATAACACAAGTAGTAATAGTTATAAAGTTTTTAAGCAAGAAAAAAAATGGGATTAAAGGTATTTATCCTTTTAAGCCTTGCTTTGGCTATTTGTGTAACTTTAACATCAGAGGTTGCAGCTAGGGAGTTGGCTGAGGGCTCCACAAATACTGTGGAAATTAGTAAGCTTTCCTTCGTATACTATCAGTGTATATATATACGTTGATATTGTATGCGCGTATATACAATGTATATGCTACATTTTGAAAGAACTTATACAAAAAAAATTATCGCTATTTTTTTACAATTAAAAGGGGAGTAATTAATCTCGATAATTATGAGAGAAAAAAAATATATCGCTAATATAAAAAGCTTTTTTTTGTTAGATATGTTATATATAGTTTTGATAAAGAAATTTTTTATTAATTTTGTTTGATAAGAAATAAATTATAAGAAAATAAATAAAAGAAACTAATTAAAACTCGACAATTAGAGTCGGGTGGGTTGACTATGACCCATTGTTTAGCTTATTTTAATTTATTTATAATATTGACCCAAAAGATTCAATCCATTACCGTCCATATTTAGTTCAGATCGCCTATTTTATATCCCCTTCCTTATAGTAGTAATAGAGTCAAACAAAGGAAGATTACACTCATTTTGTACTGACTGACTCTAATTTTTTAATTTCCCTTTAGACTTAATAAAATATTGAGCCTATTTTACTAGGTTCATTCATCACTAGTATTTTCGACACATAACTTTAATGTATACATGTGGTTTTTTTCGAAAAGATTTCAATAAATATTTATGTTTTGAACGCAATAAATTTAAATCTTGAACGTGCTTATGACTATAGTGACTATCCCCACTAACATGAACATGCATGCTCATATATTGTTGCATCAGACAAATCCGAGATGGAAAATGAAGTAAATGAAGCTAAATATCCAGGCGATGGATTCGGAGGAGGTTATGGAGGGTTCCCGGGTGGTGGATATGGAGGGTACCCGGGGCGTTGGTATGGAGGAGGCGGATACTGTCGCTTTGGTTGTTGCCGGAGAAATTTCTATGGTGATGGTGGTTGCTTAAGGTGTTGTTACCCAGGAGAAAGTTGAAACTATAAAGTTACTCAAGCTATTTACTAAGTAATATGTATCGTGTGTTTTAGTAGTAATACTTTTGTTGAATAAATGGTCTGAAAAAATCGAGGGTCAATCAGAAACATATTCTCTATCTTATAAATGACTTCCATCCTCTCCAGCTTTCCGTTGTGAGATCATAGTTGATATGTTGTTGTTAGTTTTGTTGAATAAATGTATCCTCCATTCACTTATGGTCAATGAGAAATAATATAATTAATTAAGCAATTTAATATATATTATTTATAATGATTTTAAATGAGATTGTTACATAGTTCAATATGTATAACATATTGTAATATTCAAGATGTTTTTAACTCAAACTCACGTTATTCAGAGTTTATAACCATGATAAATAATAATAATAATAATAATAATAATAATAATAATAATATTTTGTAATGGGATAAATAATCCTGTGATTTTGATATAATATTTAGGGCAAATTATAGAAATCACATACTTTAAAGGCAAAATTACAATTTATCTCTTAAAAGTTTATAATTACAGAAATCCCTCATTTTCGCGTATCAAATTAGTGTATCAGCGCTTATATTATTGTATCTCGCACATCAGATTAATGTATCAACGCTTATATTATTGTATCTCGCGCATCAGATTAATGTATCAGTGCTTATATTATTGTATCTCGTGCATGTATCAACACTTATATAGCTCTAATACATTAATCTGATGCGCGAGATACAATAATATAAGTGTTCATACATTAATTTGATGCGCGAGATACAATAGTATAAGCGCTGATACATTAATCTGATGCGCGAAAATGAGGGATTTTGGAAATTTGTAAAACTTATAGGGGATAATGGTAATAAGTAAACTAAAATGTGGGATTTCTGTAATTTTTCCTAATATTTATCGTGGTTTTAGGTAATGTCCATTCGCAAATACCAAACAAATTTAATTCCGTATTTTCTATTGAAATAATCCCCTAATCAAACGATAATTTTAAACTTTATTTGATTAGAAAGTGTTAATTAGAAACAAGTCACTTCTCCATGGTCTAAATAAAATTTACTAATATATTTAAGGGGCTAACAATGTATTAATTAACCCTAAAATTTAATAAAGGTGACAAATGGTAATTTAGGTCCATCTTGTTCGAACGAAAACGGGTCAAGTAAATAAACGGCATCAAGACCCGCCCCGAAATTAGATCAAAATGGATTGGGTAAAAAAATAGCAAATAACTGGTCATAATATAACCCTAGCATTATTGAAAATTTTAATTTTAGTTAATACTTTAAGCTTAAGCTAAATATCACAGATAAAGTTGAAAATTTTAAAATAATGATAATATAGGCTGCCTCGCACGGCTAGCGGTAAGGTAGCGGTGAGCATGGTACGATATTGAAAAGTTTAATTCAGTAATTTTGGTTTACGATTTTTAAAAATACTATACCACTATCATATCAAATTAATTTGACTTAGTTCAATATTTTAAATCTCGATTTCAATATTTTACGGCTACGATAAATTGAAAAATCGATAAAGCCCAAACCATGGTGAAAAATTTCAATTTCGATATGATATGATATTCAGTATCTACCATATCATGTCCACCTTTACCGCAAAGGCACGACTTGACCCTTGCGGCCATGTGCATATGGTTAATGGCCGGGTGTCCGGCCAATGCACTAGGGCAAAGGACAATATAGGTGTGGCCAATGTGCAACAAGAGATGACGATTACGGCGACAATAACACAGTAAAATTTCACAAATGAGATTTGGTGATAATAGAATATATATATAAATATTATTCACACCTCGTGAAGATAGGAACATTATTTACGAAAGACCCTCGACTCAAATGTCAAGTTGATAATTTGTGCAAGTTGACCTTTTAAACGATATATAGACTTTTCAAGATGAGATGAAAATACATCTTGCTTTTATTAAATGAGAAACTAATTGGTCTTTAACTCTAAGATCTAAACACATGCTAGAGAAACTAATTCCTAAGTATAATCACTCTTCGTTTAAAAGGAAAATCATTAATTCCAACAACTATTCCTTAAATAATGTTCAAAGCAAACTAAATTCTAATCAATTTTGCAACTAAAGAATAAATATAGACAAGTCCTAACCCCTAATTAATAGGCTAGAATTAGTGGGGCTGGTAATTAATTAGAAAAAATTGTATTAGCTTGGGCTAGATAATTAAGATGATCGATATAGCTAGTACCATAACTCTCACAGGGTGGAGATAAAACACTAATCTTAAAAAATTATACTGTGTACCTTAGGTACCCATTCATACTATTTTAATTTCATCTGAACTCTCTTTGCTGGAAAATCATATTACATGTGTAAGGTTGAAAAATTATGTGCATTTCTTGCTCATTTTTCTTGTCTATTTTCTTGAAATAAAATATTTACAAACATAATTTGCTGTTAGTGAATGTTTAAAATTTTAAATTCTGAAACCACTTTTTGAAAGAACACCACTTTTGTTAATCTTAATTATGATATATTTCCAGCTTATTAGTCGGGCTCTAATGCAAATACCGAACATCATATGGAAAAAAAAAACATCCATAATAATAGCTTAGATTGAGGAAAATGCCATATATATACTAGTTATTTAAGATAAATCATTTTGTAGATGCTTTATTGAAAAGTCTGAGTTTGAAAAAGTCAACCAATTAATCTGTCAACTTAACTTGTAAGTAGTCCATAACATCATTACTCCGATATATACAAAAATGTTCATATGATTATTCTATAAATAGAGGCAAACTGGTCCTTAGTTTCCTCATCCTTCTTATAATTATCACAAAATCGTCAAGTAGTAGTTATATAAGATATATATGGTTTGAGACAAAAAAAAATGGGATCAAAAGCATTTTTCCAAATTGTTTTGGCTATTTTACTTGTGATAACATCAAAGGTTGCAGCTAGGGAGTTGGTTGAACGTAAGTTTATTTCTTACTACTATATATCTTAATTAATTTTAACTTCATATTAATACTATCACATATTATTATTAACATATGATCATACATACTATTAAATATTATGATCAAATATGTTGTGATCATCACAGAGTTAATAATACGTATATTAGCTTTCTAAACAAAGTAGTACAAGCTAGTTAATTAACATGCATATGTTTGATTATTGGTGCATGTAGCAAAAACATCCGAATTGCCAAATGAGGGCCCCAAATTTATAGGAGGTGTACAACCAGGATTCGGAGGAGGCGGATATGGAGGAGTATTCCCAGGAGGAGGATATGGTGGATATCGTGGTGGTGGATACCCTGGTGGTGGATATGGTGGATACCCTGGTGGTGGATATGGTGGATACCCTGGTGGTGGACGAGGATACTATGGAGGCTATCCAAGAGGAGGATATGGTGGATTTAATCCTGGTGGTGGTTATGGCGGAGGAATGTATCCTGGAGGTGGTTGGTATGGAGGATTGCCTCGCAACTAATTAATTAATTGCATGCACCTCTGATGTATCAGTTATTGTGTCCATAGTAAATATTGATGAGAAGCCGAGTGGATAACGGATGACTATGGCTATTTATATATTTTACTTTATGTTTTAGTAAAGTAATAGTTTTGTTGTTGGAAGTATGAATAAATGTATAATAAATCTCCATTCACTTACTACTATGGATGGATGGTCATGTCTTGTTTTTTTCTTTTTATATAAATGTATGAGAATCCAACTTATATAAATCTCTTTCCTTTTACATGTAATTGTCATCTATATATTTAACTAGTGAAATACAAGTCATTTTGCATTTTATTTTATTTTTGCAAAAAGCATTTGAAACTTAGATGTGTAGTATTTTATCGATTTCAAAATATATACGGAGGACTTAAATCTTAAGGTTATCAAAAAGTATTGAGAATGTATTTATACGTATGTAGTTAGTCATAGTTAGTCATACTAATTAGTCATGTTAATCCAGCTTGATTAGTTAGTTGTAGTTTGTTATAACTGTCAGTTTGTTATTCTGTTAGTAACGCTATAAATACACATGTGCATGTATGAGTTTCATTGTGAAGTCTTATTCAATAATACAGTTTCTTTTCCTCTCTTCCCTTCTTTGTATTGACTTCTCCCTCACATGTGAGTTCCTCCATTGATGCTAGTATTCCAAAGCTTGAGAACTAGCTATGAATCGCTGAATTTGACATGGTATCAGAGCCGATCATCAATATTTCTAGCTCTCTCTGTTTCTCAGCTTTCTAGCAATTATTAGCTATTGTTAGTTTCTCTTTTATATCTCCATCACAATGCCTGATACTGCTACTACTTCGTTACATGCAATTGCTACTGTTTCGTCTAATTCCATTGATACGAGTGATCCTTTTTACGTGCATCCCTTTGATAACCCTGGATCATTGATTGTTCTTGTTCCCTTTGATGGAATGGGCTATCGATCCTGGAGAAGAAGCATCCTTCGATCACTTTCTGTGAAGAACAAATTAGGATTTGTTACTGGAGATTGTAAAAAGCCTGCTACGAATTCTCCCCAATTGCGTCTTTGGCAGAGATGCGATGACATGGTGACGTCCTGAATTTTGAATTCGCTTGCCAAGGAGATCGCAAACAGTGTTGAGTACATTAACAATTCAGTCGAATTGTGGAAAGAATTAAAGGATCGTTATGACCAGGCTAATGGTGAGAAATTGTATCAGCTCCAAAAGGAGATCAATGATCTAAATCAAGGTGTGTTGGACATCACTTCCTACTACACCAAGATGAAGAAGCTGTGGGAAGAACTAAACAATTTGATCGCCAAGTCTCAATGCACTTGTGCCTGTGTTTGTGGCGCCAAGGATAGCACACACAAAGCTAAACATGATAGGCGCCTAATTCACTTTTTAATGGGCCTTAATGAAGTCTACACTGTCGTCTGAGGCAGTGTTCTTATGATGAATCCCCTACTTTCAATGGCACAAGCATTTTCAATACTGATACAAGAAGAGAAACAAAGAGAGTTTAAACCTATAAGCCAGATGTTAATGGACTTTGTCTCTCTCAATGTAGGTTCTTCTAATCCAAGGAATTTTAAGACAAATTACTCCACATGAAATGGCACCTCCAACAAGGGAAACCTGATTTGTGAATATTGTAAACGACCTGGACACACTGTTAGCAAGTGCTACAACTTGCATGGATATCCTCCGGATAATCCTCAGTCCTCCAATACTCAGAATGCAGGTCACAACAGGAACAATCAGAGGTACAATAATTCCAGGTCCAACAAAGGCAAAAAGATTGCAGCAAATGCACATGGACCTTCTGGTGATGTGATGTCTGGAAAGGGTGAAGATGATAGCAAAGAAGAACAACCTCTAAGTCTCACTAAGGAACAATATGGGCATGTGATGAATCTGCTTCAACATTTTCAAGGCAGTGAAGGCTCCAACGCTCCCAATCTTACAAGTGGACTAGTAAACTTTGTAGGTATTGTGGTCTGCACCTCTTCTGTAGATTTTGATAAACCTTCATGTATACATTTTAAATCAAAAGTTGACTTGTGGATTATAGATTCAGGAGCTTCCAACCATATGACCTTTAACCAAGCTTCATTGTCAAATCCTAAGACATTACCATACCCTTTACTTGTTTCACTCCTTAATGGATACAAAGTGAAAGTTACACAAACTGGTGATGTAGTAATCACACCCAACATCATTTTGCATAATGTGTTGTTTGTACCATCTTTTAAATACAATTTGATTTCGGTTCACTCCTTAGTGACACATCTCAAAGGTGTTATGTCATTTACTGATGCCTTTTGCTTGTATCAGGCCCCTTCACTGAAGAGGCCTAAGGTGATTGGTAGCAGCAGAGATGGGCTCTATTTCCTATTTTCAAGATGCTTGACAGTTGATTCCAAGCACTGCTTACCTGAAAAATCTTTCTATTCTAATTCTAGTAGTCTGAAAAATGTTGTACTGAATTCTGTAAACTCTTTTTCATGTAATAAAAATGAGTTACCTTCTGTGAAATCTTATTTGTCTCATGAAACTAATGAAGATCTTTTGTGGCACACTAGATTAGGCCATGTACCTTTTGTCAAAATGAGGGCTATCACATCCATACCAGCCAAATTTTCCCATAAACAACCTTTTCTATGCACTGTCTGCCCTATGGCTAGACAGACCAGACTACCTTTTCCTCAAAGTACCAAGAACACAAGCAAGATTTTTGAACTCCTTCATGTAGATTTGTGGGGTCCCTATCATGTAGCTGCTCATGATAATTACAAGTATTTTCTGACTATGGTGGATGATCATAGCGGATCCACATGGACTCACCTTTTGAGCTGTAAAAGTAATGCACTGCAGACTATAAAAGCTTTCATCACCATGATTGAAAACCAGTATTCTACCTTTCTCAAAACCATCAAACAGACAATGGGCTCGAATTCACTAGCAATGAAGTCGTCATATTTTTCCAGTCAAAGGGCATAATTCACTAGAAAACCTGTCCATACACACCATAACAAAACAGTGTGGTAGAAAGAAAGCATAAATATCTCCTTGAAACAGCTTAAGCCCTTCTTTTTCAATCCAAATTACCTTTAAAATATTGGGGGGAGTGTGTATTGACAGCTACACATCTTATAAATAGACTTCCTACATCTTATTTGAACAATAAATGTCCTTTTGAAGTCCTATATAAGAAACAACCAAACTATTCTTTCCTTAGGAACTTTGGTTGCCTTTGCTACCCTACTATTCCTAAGGTGCATAGAGATAAGTTTGAACCAAGAACAAACCCTCATGTCTTTGTAGGATACCCTTTTGGGATAAAAGGATACAAGGTATTGTGCTTAACTACCAAAAAGATACATATGTTTCTAGAGATGTGATTTTTCATGAAAATATTTTCCCTTTTACTTTATCTTTACACAAAGGCACTTTTCCTTCTGTTTTGAACTCCATTCCTTTCATACAACCATACACTAATGCAAATGATGTTGTAGACTGTGATACTACTGATAACATTTTGTCTCAACCTATATCACTATTACGCAATGATAATGATATTACTGAGCCTTAGTTAACTCATGAATTCACTTTCTCCCATGCCAGAACCAGGAGACATAGTTAGAAGATCACATAGAACCCACCAATTACCTAAGCATTTAAATGACTACTTGTATTCCTCACCCTCACACAAAACTGCTAATACATCTGCTCTTGCTCCCACATTGCAACCTTCCATCATGCCACTCAATACCATATTTTCCAATAATAGCCATGTTGAGTCTGAATAGTCAGTTACTTGTTAAAAATATATGTCATGACAGTGAATCATCATCTTATGAAGAAGCAACACTTTATCCTGCTTGGCAAGCTGCAATGACACAAGAGTTTGAGGCTCTTCAAAATAATAAAACTTGGGATCTAATTCCATTACCAGCAGGAAAGAAAACTATTGGTTGTAAATGGGTGTATAAAGTCAAACATAAAGCAGATGGTAGTGTGGAGAGATATAAGGCACGATTGGTAGTAAAGGGGTATACTCAACAAACAGGCATAGACTACACTGAAACTTTTTCACCTGTTGTTAAAATGACAACAGTAAGGGCTTTGGTTACCACCGCAGTGAAGAGAAGTTGGGACATTTTTCAGTTAGATGTTAATAACGCTTTCTTACATAGAGACCTCCATAAAGAGGTTTACATGGACTTGCCCCCTGGTCTTGAGGTACCTAGTTCCACTACAGTATGTAAATTGAACAAATCACTTTATGGCTTGAAACAAGCCAGCAGATATGAGAAGTTATCAAAGGCTCTATTCTCAAAGGGATACACCCACTCCATGAGTGACTATTCCTTGTTTCTGAAGAAATCTAATCATTTTTCTATATTTGTGGTAGTATATGTAAATGATGTGATCATCACTGGAAATAATCCATCAGAAATTCTTCAACTCAAGCAATTCCTTCACGATACTTTCAAAATTAAAGATCTTGGTAAACTTTATTATTTTTTGGTCCTGGATATATTGTATGGAGAAGGTGGTGTTATAATGTCCCAAAGGAAGTTTGTCTTAGATTTACTCAAGGAATATGGTTGTCTTCAGTACTCTAGTTTCTCTTCTCCACTCGATCCAAATGTTAAACTGAAAGCCAAAGAGGGCACTGTTCTGTCTGATCCTACATTCTATACAAAACTAGTTGGCAAGTTGAATTTACTTGTCAACACTAGATTAGATATAACTTATTGTGTCCAACACCTAAGCCAGTTCATGCAAGATCCCAGAGAACCCCACCTACAAGCAGCTTATCACTTACTCCAATATCTTAAGAGTGATCCAACCTTAGGCATTTTTATGTCTTCTGCCCCAGATTACTCTGTTCATGCCTATTGTGATTCTGACTAGGCAAGTTGTCCTGATTCTAGAAGGTCTGTGTCTGGCTACATTGTACTTTTGGGTCAAACACCTATCCGCTGGAAGTCTAAGAAACAAGAGACTATATCCTTATCTTCAGCAGAGGTAGAATACAAGTCGTTAAGGAAGGTGGTTGGTGAGCTTGTTTGGATAGATACTCTTACAAGAATTGGATGTACCTTCCTCCAAACCTATTGTGTTGTCACCACAGACCAACTGGCTGACCTCCTCACCAAAGCACTCACTGGTGTTAGACAATCTTGCATACTGTCCAAGTTGGCAGTGAAGCCTCTCATCCTACTTGGGGGGGGGGGGGGGAGGGGGGTATTGAGAATGTATTTATACGTATGCAGCTAGACATATTAATTAGTCATGTTAATCCAGCTTGATTAGTTAGTTGTAGTTTGTTATAACTGTCAGTTTGTTATTCTGCTAGTGACGCTATAAATACACATGTACATGTATGAGTTTCATTGTGAAGTCTTATTCAATAATACAGTTTCTTTTCCTCTCTTCCCTATACTGTATTGACTTCTCCCTCACATGTGAGTTCCTCCATTGATGCTAGTATTCCAAAGCTTGAGAACCAGCTATGAATCGCTAAATTTGACAAAAAGTAGTGTGGTTATTTAATAACCAAATAGAGTCTATCTAATTAGATGTGCTCCATTTCACGACCACATCATTAGCAACATTAAGCACATTAATTTTTTGAATAACTAATTTTATTATTATACTATTTGTTTATCTTGTCTTAATTTAAATCACAAAAAATTATCTTAATACAAAAAACTCACATATGAACACCAATTTCTATCAATGTAGATTTACCCAAATTATTATAATTATATTTGAATTGTTAATTTGTTTCATCAGTTATCTGTTAATTACAATTCAAGAATTTACACTCTTTGACAAAGTAATTTAGGTAACATCAGCTATCTGTTTTTACGATTCAAGAGTTTGCACGGCACAATAACCTATAAAGTACAATGGAATAAAGGTAAGATGTTAAAAAGATAACTCATCGATTCTAATTTTGGAAAAAAATTGAATAGCAAGAAGTCCATATTTGTGTCTGAATTGTTAATTTGTTTCATCAGCTATCTGTTAATTACATTTCGAGAATTTACACTCTTTGACAAAGTAATTTAGGAAACATCAGCTATGTATTTTTACGATCCGAGAATTTGCATTGTACAATAACCTGTGAAGTACAAAGGAATAAGGTAAGATATTTAAAAGATAAATCATCGATTTGAATTTTTTTTTTTTAAAATAGCAAAAAGTCTTGCCAAGAAAAAGTGATGTGATCTCGATCTAATCAATCTTTAAATCACATGAAACATCTATCAAATACATAAAAATATTAATAAAACCTATTTCGTTTGATAAAAAAAATAGATATAGAAACCAATGAGAATGAACAAAGCTTATTTAAAAAATCCATATGTCAAGCTTATATTAACAAAAAGAGATCTCTTAACAAAAACATACATTTCTAAGTGGTGGAATAGTAATTCTATTGAAAATAAGCTAAAATTAAACTAATCGTAGATTTTTAGAAACAAATTATATAGTCATCAAATAACTTTATTGTTTCTTATTTTGTTTTATTGTATTTATTCACTATATCAACTATTAAGTAGTATTTTTACATTGATAGCAATTATATCACTAAAACTTTCGAACAAATATGTTAATAATAAATCAATAAGCAAAATAAAAAATGAACTTGAAAATATTAGTGCAGAGTAATTCTTAGCATTTTATCAAAACTAAAGTATTGATTCAATAAAGAATAAAATGCGTGAATATTTTCAATCTTATACGTTCCATCGTCGTATAACTCCATCTTTCAACCTCCATTGCTTCTCATTGATGAGTTCATCCTAAGTAGGCATATTTTGCTGGAAGGAGTATGCATTTAAAAATATATTGATACTCACTTATTTGAATTATAAATCTACGATAAATAACTATTTTTAGAGAAACATTCTACATAATTTAAAAAATTTAAGTATATTACATATTAATCCAGTGATAAAACCTTTTTGAGTATGCAACAAATTTCACCCAGTATACAGCTTTGTTCCAAGAAAAAAAAAAGTGGCATATAAGTTCAATACATATATTGGAGTGAACCTTTGAAGCGTTTCTTCACTTTTTCAAATGAATCTTGATTTATCCACGATTTTTAAAAATATATTGTTGTCCACAAAATTTGTGATTTATTATCCACTAAAAGTAAAAACCGTAAAAAGTAACTGTTTGAACATTTTACACCATTATCCAAGATTTAAGAAACTGTAAAAATTTCAAATTTTAAATTGATGTTAATAATTTATAAATTCTAGAAAATTTATGGTGCTGACATGTGTCACTTTTTCCTCTCCTATTATATATAAAAAATGTAAAAATTTCAAATTTTAAATTGATGTTAATCTATCTATATATAAAAGGAGAAGAAAAAATGACACATGTCAACACCATAAATTTTCAGTATTTTAAATAATTAATAATCAATAATTAAATAAATAAATATAGACACATGTCAATAATTAGAATTAGAACGACACATGTCAACACCACAAAAATAAAATACAAATAAATAAATAATTTTTTTAACTATCTTTCCACAACCTCCTTATTTATAGCAAAAAAATGTAGATGATAATAATAATAAATTTTCAATTTTTTAAAAATCATTTCATTAAATAGTAAAATATCTTTATTATTTTTTAAAATAATTTTGAAGTAGTTTTTACAAATAAACGAGAAATAATTTTAAAAAAATTCTTTTTTTTCCTCAAATGAAAAATTGGTTACTATTCTTTGAATTTGAATTTTAAATTTACTGTTTTGAAATAAAAACATTTAAAATAATAAAAAAAGTAAACTGAAATTTTCGATAAGTACGTTAAGGATCCTATTTTTTGGGGAAATTATCAAATGTTTTATACTAAATATTTAAAATAATTTTCCACAACTACTCCTTTGTAGCAAACAGAATGCAAATTGCTTACACTAATTTCTTAAGCATAAAAATAAATTAATAGCAAGAATCGGACTCATTTTATAATGCAATTTTTTTGATAGAATAAAATTATTTATTTCATACTTTTATGTAGATTGTTGTCACATTTAAATTGTTTTCTTTAGTTTTAAATTTTTCAAATACAAAATATTTTATCAAATTAATTACTGCTAATAAAATATGAAATATATAGAGATTATATAACAAAAAAGATTTAAAATAGGGTAATGCAGTTACAAAACGAAAAAAAAAAGAATTTTTAATTATTGAAATAAAATAAAATAAATTAAAAAATAAAAATATAAGACAATTAGATAACCAGCATAACTCTCCCACTTCCGCTATATGCTCTCTCAGAGAAGTTTTTTTTTCTACCCTTTCTCCACTGATATACGTTTATATATTTCATAACCATGCAAACAATTTGTTCATTCGTAGACAATGTTTCCATGCCAATAATATGCATACAATCTTTTTACTCATTGATTTCAATGCGTATTTTATTTTTTATTTGAAAAATTTAAGAATTGGCAATTAGTGATTGATTTTGTATTTTGTGTTACTTTGATTTATTTTTTATATGATTTTATCAAAGATAAAGAATGAACGGGAAAATCTCAAAATCAACTGCTCAGTTATTTTTTGTTGAGAACCCCAAAGAACTTCTCAAATTTGTGGATGTCTTTCTCTTTGATTGCGATGGTAAGAGAGAAATCACTTTGTATTTTTACTTTTCATATCATGTAGTTTCATATAAGATTTTTTCTTCTTTTTCTATTTGAACATGTTTGAAGAAAATTTTATCGAATATTAATTATGTAAAAAAATATAAATTTCTATTTTCGTGAGATTTCACTGAGTATGTTGTTATTGTTGTTGCACTTGGCTTCTTTATGCACATCAATTGTATCAGATAATTTATACACATGATTTTAAATATAAATATAAAAATATTTACTAATAAATAATAAAGTACAATGTGTTTAGTGTTAATAATGTTAAATTTTTAAATCATCTTTATTGTGAAGCATGACCAATAACGACTTTGGGTCTGATCAATAGCTATTAGTGTTAATTATTTATGTATTTTAATAATAAATGCCTTTATTTGATGTGATTATGGAATCAAATTATCTTTAAAACTCTTAATATGACGTTATCCATAGGATTTCCAAATAAAATGATGTTATGAATCAATTTTAGTCAAGTGCTCTTTATTTTTATTTAGTATGTTGGAGGACTTATGAAATGACAGAAAATCTATCAAGAAATGACAAAAAAGTATTGGTATAAAATCTATTGTCATTAAATTTGTAGTATAATTATTATTTTTATGAGAACTTATAAATATAATAGTACATAAACTGCATAATTTCTTTTATCCTTATAATATAAAAGGATAAGAATTATTTTTATTTGAATTGGAGATGAGGTAATTTTTTTAGTTAATTAAAATAACAAAAGTTATATGTGCGCGGTTAGTTTTTTTTTTTTTTTTTTTTTTATTTATACAGAACCTTTTTGAATGTGCAATGTTGACTTTTTTAAAAGTTATTTATAAAACATATAAGATTAATTAAAAGATGAAGATTTAAAATTTATAGTTTTGAAGATGGTTATAACTTCACACTTTCTATAATGTAGATTTTTAGCAAATAGTAATGTGACAAGTGTCGCGCTCATTTAAAATATATTAATCCTCATTACATCTTCAAATTGAGTTATTATAATATCATAATTTTTTTTCCTGAAGATTGGAAAGGTAAAAGAAACAACCCAACACTTAATAGACAAATTTAAAAAATTAATAGAAAATGAATTAATTTTTACCAAAATTTCTATGTCTAAGCTATTTTTTAAAATTTCATCTAGATATCTGTTTGGGTGTATTTTGTTTAATATTAACTAATTTTTGAAATGATTACAACTTCCCCAATTAGCGATTTATATGCTAAAAATGAAAGAAAAATGAGAGTACATGAAAAGTCTAATTAATAACTATTACTAATTTACTAATGGTTATTTATGAATTTCAATGATAAATGTCTTTATTTGATGTAGCTATTGAATAAAATTATCCTTAAAAATTCTAATATTACTTGATTAACAAGATTTTAAAATAAATTGATGCTAGGAATCAATTAGAATAGAGTGATCTTTAGTTTCACTTAATATGTGGGAGGACACATGACACAACTTTAAATACTTCAATAAAAAACAAAAAAAATTATCAACATAAAATCTATTGTCATTAGATTTGTAGTTTACTTTTATTTTTGTGAGAATTTATTATTATTATTATAGTACATAAAGTGCATAACTTTTTTTTTAATATAAAAGGATAAAAAATATTTGTATTTCAATTGGAGATGAGGAAATATTTTTAAGTTAATTAAAATAACAAATAGTATATGTGGGTGGTTAGTTTTTTCCGAAGATTGGAAAAGAAAAAAACCAATTCAGTACTTGACAGATAATTTTAAGATATTAATAAAAAAAGATGGACTAATTTTTACAGAAACTTTTATCTCTAATCTATTTTTTAAAATATCATAAAGATAACAGTTTGAATGTCTTTTCTTTAAGAATATATCACTAAATTGATTGTTTAGTCACTTATTTTATATGTAAAAATAGCAAAAAAAATAATAATTAATGAGTAGTTTCTGAAATCAATTCTTGAAAAAAAAATATACGAATTCATCGGAAAATTTTGAATATTATTGCATATAACATAGAATCTGACAACAATTTTAGATAGAGAAAATATTTTAAAATATTATTGCATATAACATTAAGTTAATATGATCATATAAATAGTAATAATGTATTATTATAACCTTTTTTAAAAAAAAAATTACCATAATAAATTTTATAAATTATTCTTAATTTAAAAATATCCGCGCATCGCGCGGGCACATATACTAGTAATTTATAAATTCTGAAAAATTTATGGTGCTGACATGTGTCACTTTTTCCTCTCCTATTATATATAGATAGATGTTAATAATTTATAAATTCTAGAAAATTTATGGTGCAGACATGTGTCACTTTTTCCTCTCCTATTATATATAGATAGATTTGGGCAAAAATAACGGATAGATTTTTCTGAATATTATTTTTAATTTTTTTTTTACACAACACTGACTATAAAACAATGAATGTTGTGGTTCAATTTATCAATAAACTCGATAGCAAAAATAATTTTCCGGGGTTTTAGTGCTAAAAGAACTAACAAATTTCTATTATTTTGTGTCGCCATCTAATTAATGCACAAGTTCTTGAGTCATCTAACAACAACATATTCAGTGGAATTCCACAAGTACACAGGTTTGAAGATTCTTTAGTCATCTAAACAACTAGTGAAGTACGGAATAATCAACATAAGAATTTTACCTTGAAAAAACTCGTTGCTCAAAGGAGTAATAAAATCAACGAAAAAAAATTACGACGTATACCTTCGTAAGTGATTAGAACAACAAAATCCGACTCAATAATAACATATTTGTGCCAACTCAAATTCTGACAAGACGTCTATCGAAAATTTGCTATTTAGTGATTAGAACCATAAAAGAAAATATGGTCCAGTGTTTCAATGTCAAAGTGCTACTCTTTAAAAGTCGAAATTTAGAAATTAAAGGTATCTTAATGTGCCATATGTTTAATTAGGCTAATAGGAGTTTGTTCTTGGTCTTTCTCATAGACAGGGGCGGACGTAGAATATCGATATCAGATTCATCTGATTTTAGTAATTTCAATGAAGATTGTAAATTGAATTGGATGTTTCATTTAGGCTATTTCCTACCTTACCCTTTCAATTAATTTAGAAAATACAAACAATAAATATAAACTCAGGGTTCACTCGACGAGTTAGTTTAAGTTGAATATCAATCACATCCTACACCAACTCCATTTAGGTGCCTGACATCCTCTATAACGGACAAGTTTATTTAGGAATCAATTTTTCATGTTATGTGCTATACAACAATCAAAACGTATTTAGATAAACAATGTTGTTAGAGACAAGTTTTTACTGGAATATGAAACTTCTAGTTAGTAAATCAAGACATTTATAACATTTTTGGATACTAAAAGACGCTACCTCTGTTAGAGCATATAATATTACAATAATATACTATAAATTAAATATAGTAAATTCAAACAGCATGATCTGTTTAATTCTTAACCATAAATAATTATTATACGTTGCCATATATAGCTAATTAGGAATATGCAATATATAGTTATTTCATTTAGTCTAATCTGTCAACTTAATTAATAACTAGCGGGACTCTACTAATACAAAATTTCAAATTGATCAATACTATAAATAGAGGTAAAATGTTCATTAGTTTTCTGCAATTATCATAATTCAAATAGTAGTTATATTTAAACAAACAAAAAAAATGGGATCGAAGGCATTTTTGCTAATTGTTTTGGCTATTTTTCTTGTGACAACATCAGAGGTTGCAGCTAGGAAGTTGGCTCAGAGTTCCATCACATCCTTGAAAAAGGGTAAGCTCCCTGCGTCCTATTTTATGTAAAGGTGTTACAGTTTGAAAAGCCAAATTATTTGTCTCATAAATTTTCTTAGAAATATTTGAATCGTTATCTAAATTGACTCGTGATACTTTTCCTTTAATTAAGACCTTAATTTCGTAAATTGAATTGTTCCATTCCCTCCTTAATAAAAGCCTAAATTACCCAACCTTTAGTAACTTAGCCAAGCATGATTCGTCGAAAGTCAATTTGTCTATAAGTTGCACAAAATAAGCCCATGAAAGTATGCCATACGCAAGTAATTTGGTGGGTGAATGACCCGGCCACCGTTTTAATTACTTAGATCATTTTGATTCGTCTTAATTTAGTTCATTTAAAAATTGGGGGCGTATGATAAATATAGGGCCTAAGTTAATCTATGAAAAAACCTTGCAAAAATAATATTTTAAAAAATATATATATTTAATATGTTATATATAGTTTTTTAATAAAGAAGAATTTTCTTTAATAATTTTGTTTGTTATTACAAAAATTATAAGAATTGGAGGAGGACATTAACATGCATGTATGTGTATGATATCTGGTGCAGGAGAGGCAAGTGACAAATTTTTCGGAGGAGAACTTCCAGGATTTGGGGGAGGTTTTCCGGGAATTGGTGGACTTCCCGGAATCGGAGGAGGACTTCCAAAAATTGGAGGACTTCCAACAATAGGAGGACTTCCCGGAATAGGAGGGCTTCCTGGAATCGGAGGAGGATGTCCAAAAATTGGAGGACTTCCAAAAATAGGAGGAGGACTTCCCGGAATCGGAGGACTTCCCGGAATCGGAGAACTTCCAAAAATTGGAGGACTTCCAACAATAGGAGGAGGAGGACTTCCCGGAATCGGAGGACTTCCTGGAATCGGAGAACTTCCAAAAATTGGAGGACTTCCAACAATAGGAGGAGGAGGACTTCCTGGGATAGGAGGACCCTCAGGAATTGGTGGAGGAGGACTTCCAAGAATTGAAGGACTTCCCGGAATCGGAGGACTTCCAGGACTAGGAGGAATTCCTGGAATCGGAGGACTTCCAGAAATTGGAGGAGGAGGAGTTCCCAAAATTGGAGGACCTCTAGGAATTGGAGGAGGAGGATCTCCTGGAATAGGAGGAGGAAAAGGTGGACTTCCAGGATTTGGAGGACTTCCTGGAATCGGAGGACCTTCGGGAATTGGAGGACTCCCCAAAATCGGAGGACCTTCGGGAATTGGAGGAGGAGGACTTCCTAAAATTGGAGGACCTCCGGGAATAGGAGGAGGAAAAGGAGGACTTCCTGGAATCGGAGGACTGCCTGGAATCGGAGGACCTTCAGTAATTGGAGGACTCCCCAAAATCGGAGGACCTTCGGAAATTGGAGGAGGAGGACCTCCAGGAATAGTAGGAGGAAAAGGAGGACTTCTAGGATTTGGAGGACTTCGAGGAATCGGAGGACTTCCAGGATTTGGAGGAATCGGAGGACTTCCAGGAATTGGAGGAAAAGGAGGACTTTTCAAAACCGAAAGACTTCCTTGATCTAATTAATTAATTACTAAAGAATATCTATGAAGAATATCCATTGTGGTTATATATATGTATATAGTGTTTTAGTAGGTAATAGTTTTGTTGTTGAAAGTATGAATAAATGTATACCACAAAAGGTTGTATTGGAGTGATAAGTAATTTTTTATTCTTAATTAGATGTTTCAGACCTGGATATGCATGTAATCACCTTTGATAGGAAGCACTTTACATTCAATGTGTAACTTTATCTATATGAATTCAAATAATTTGGACTCTAATACGGATATCAAACACCATATAGAAAAAAAGTGAAATGTATGGCATTCGTTTACTATGGACGAATGATTATCATATCGTGTTTCTTTATATAAATAATAATTAAATAATATCAGAAAACTTATTACAAGTAATTATCAACCAATTATTTTATGAAATTTATAATTCTTTAAAATAAAATTGTTGACTGCACCAACCAGTTTATCGATCAATCAATTATTTTTAATGAGTTAACCAGAGTTTTAACCAAGAAAACTGGTTTTCTGAATATTATTCTTTATTTAAAAAAAAAAAAAAAAAAAAAAACAGGTTGGATTTATTCGTTCATGAAACAATAAATTTTGCGGTTCGATTTACCCTATAGTAACAAGTATTTTCCCGAATTTTGACGCTAAAATAATCGACTGATATTTGTTGGTTCCTTCATAAACTCAAATTTTACCAAATAAATTTTGAAAAGTATGTCACGTACCATATGTTTAATTTAGTCTAATAAGAGTTTGTTCCATGTCTTTATCATAGACAGGGGAGGACACCGTACTAGATTTATCTTAATTTAGTACTTTTGATATGGATGTAAATTTATGTATAAAATTGTATTAAAAAATAGTTAACAGTAATAAAAATGAATTGGTATCTTTAAAAATATAATTGGATCAATATTCTGAAAAATAGTAAAGAAAAACCACTTTCCAGTTAAAATTATTTTTAGAAATAAGGTGAATTTATTGATGTAAAAATAAGGTACGTAAGTGACTTTAGTTACTTTCACTAAGTTGGTAGAAATTTAATTTACTCCTATTATTCAGTTACGATTTACTACTTTAGTATTTTAGTTTTTCATGTTATGTTATATTATATGTTTTTTATAATAACATTGTGCTATAATAGTTTTAACATATTATCTGAATTGTGAATAATGATAATGTTATAAAGAAGCTCGATAAGTCAAGAAGATTATAACATTTTGAATATAACTAATTCTCAGCCAAATATAATTATATAATTATACTTTGCCATATAAAGATAACTAGGAAAGTGCAATATACAACTAGTCTAATATATAATCTGCCAACTTAACTAATAACTAGTCTGGTACATACATAATCTAACGATGCAACTTTTCAATTTTAGCTCACAAGAAGTTCAAATGATCAATACTATAAATAGAGGCAAAACGTTCATTAGTTTCATACAATTATCATAATTCAAGTAATAGTTATATTTAAGCAAAAAGAATATGGGATTGAAGGCATTTTTACTAATTGTTTTGGCTATTTTTCTTGTGATAACATCAGAGGTTGCAGCTAGGAAGTTGCTTCAGAGATCCATCACTTCCTCGGAAAATGGTATGCTATTTACATCGTAGTTTATATAAAGGTCTTACTGTTTGAAAAGTTAAATTATTTACTTTTTTAATATCAAATATTTTGAATCGTTAAGTAAGTTGACTGATAATACTTTTTGTAATTTTTTTTTAAAAATAAATAAATTAAGGAATCTATGCTCGTTTTCCTTATATGACATAGTAAGTGTTTAGTATATTTCAAAGAGTTTAATTTCCATAATGACACAAGTTTGGGTGGATCCGGCCTTTTAGTAATTTAGCACGTCTTGATCCGTTTAAATTCAATTCATCAAAAAGTTGCAAAATAGAGCCATATCCATGTAATTGGGCCCACCTTTTTAGTAACTTACACTGATCCTCTGATTCAATTCATTTAAAAATTGGACTGGTATGTGATAAGTATAGATATAGCTCGTGAAAAATCTTGTTAAAATAATACTTTTTAGGAGGAGGAGTACTTCCCGTAGTTGGAGGACTTTCAGGAGTAGGAGGAGGACTACTTCCAAATGCCGGAGGACTAATTTCAGGGCTTCCCATAGTCGGAGGACCTTCAGGAGTACTTCCCAAAGTTGGAGGACCTTCAGGAGTAGAAGGAGGATTACTTGGAGACCTAATTTCAGGACTTCCCATAATCGGAGGACTTCCATGAATTGGAAGAGGACTTTTCAGAATCCAAAGACTTCCCAGAGCTAATTAATAAATTACTAAAGACTATTTATGGTGTCTACTTATATATTATGTTGTGTGTTTTAGTAGGTAATAGTTTTGTTATTGGCAGTATGAATAAATGTATACCACCAAGCAGTGGAATGGTAACTAATCTTTTATCTTCAATTAGAGGTTCGAAACCTGGGTAGGAAGTCATCTTTGATAGGGAATGAATGCTTTACTTCCTAAAGTAAAACTTCACTGTCAAAGCGGAGATCAAACCCATGTAGGAAACCCAAATAAAACATATGAATAAATGTATGATAAGTGGCCGTTCATTTACTATATGGATGGTTATCATATCATGTGTCTTTGCATTATATTAATATAATAATATAAATAAATTTAAGGGAAATAATATCAGAGAACTTACTTTCTATACGTCCCTTTTCGTTTACAAGTAATTTTCATTTCTCATCCAAATAGTTACGAAAAAAAATTCAATTGAAGCTATTTTTTTTCCTGTGTATTTAATTATTGTTTTTGTTCCGTTTTACATAATATTCAATTTAACTTAAACTATTTTTTTTAATTTCTCATTCAATATCTAATATTCGTTTTGAGCCCCCCAAAAAATTTAGACATTTGCATGAAGAAAAATCATCATGTAACTACAACGGAAATGAATAACATGATTTACAAGTGAATTGCTTATGAAAAATCCATATATATATATATATATATTGACATCATTAGTTTAAAGAATTTTTGAACGATTTCTACATGTAAGTTTCATCGAAATATGGGATTTTTATGGTCTAATAGACGTCACACATTTCCATTAGTTTACCAAAGAAAGAGACAAAAACATTTAGATAAAATATCTATTGGATTAAAATTTCTCATCTAAAATGACTCACATATCATTTATACACAATATGACCATTCAGCCCCTATCTTCAACCAATAAAGTGCATAATCATTTTTTTTCTTAATAGTAATAATAAAACAAACGCCATAATCGGATCATTAGCCAACCTCCGATTAAGACGAGATATTACATAAAACTAGTAATTTCAAAGAGTCATAAAAATGGAAAAAAGAGAACCGCAGTGAAGAGCTTCATGACTCAAATTTTTAAATCCTGACTTGTCATAAATGTGTATCATTTCAAGTGAATAATACATCAAAAGGAGTTCATATTTAAAATTTGGGACTTATCAAAAGAAATTTGAGCTAGATGTCCATTGAAATACATCACCGAAGGGCTTCCAAGTTCAAATTTTGAAATTCCACTTGCAACAAATTTGAATCATTTCGTGTGAATAATATATCAAAAGAATCAAAAAATCGAGTGGAGCTCATATAAAAAATTTGAGACTATTTGGAGGAGATTTGTGTTTGTCGGGATTGAAAAAAATAATATAGCTCGTAAGAAAGATAAACTGCTGCAATGTATAAATATTGTATAACAATGTATATAAATGTAAATACATTTACGAACGTGGGTATATATCATATATACATGGTTATACATAATTATTTATACAATATCGATACATTATATAATTTATTTATACAATATCAATATATTAAGTAACTACTTATACAATATTAATACATTATATAATTATTTATACAATATCAATATATTACATATACATATATGATATATACTTACATGAGGAAAGGGACTTCAAGATGAAATAACCCTTCCTTCGTCTAATTAATTATTTTTCACCAGATAGATATGATGCTTTAACATATTTAGGTAATGAAAAAGCATAAAAAATTTGAAGATAAAATATTTTTCAAAGTTAGCCAACTGATCTGGAAGCACACCCACTCATAAACACTATTAAAAACAAAAGTAGATCTACCATAGTCGAAAATGGTGGATTTTCAATAAAAATTGATAGATTTGAGTTTCAAAAATCTCAATACTAAAAGTCGAACAATTCCATTATTTAATTTTTCAGTAAAATTATTTTTAAAAATTACAAAAATCAATCAAGATGATTTTCTTAAATTATACAATTATAAAATGCACTAAATGAAAATCAAATTGAGGTTTGTATCGTGGTAGGGTTTAGGGATACTGTACTAGCATTAAACCACCCGTCACTTGTAACACCTCAGGTTATTACGGTTATCTTTTGTTTCGTATAAAAGTTTTACGAGCCTTAATTTGAGAATTCTATTATAACTCCGCACATTATTTGATAACATCGTATTTTAATTGAAATAAAAAATTATACATAAAATGTGTTAAATATTTGTGGAAAAAAAATTCTTTGATACGATAAGTGTCGATCGCTCCTTTGCCTGGGCAAGATCTGACGACTCCTGCCCAAGGCGGGTTACGAATTCAGATTAGCTACTGTCAAAGAGGCCAGGAACGAGCTTCCGCTTTATCTAAAGAAAAAACCTCTTCCTTTCTCTCTTCCTGATCAGTGGATGAGTCGCTAGTTCAACTATCCCTCGGAGACAGGGTCGAGAAGTACCATGCATGGTTGCCCCCCGTCCTTTCATTCTATTAGTCTCACCCAGCAAGTCACCCCAACCCTACAGCCAAAAAAGGTAAGCGCCTAGCGCGAGCCTTATTTATTAGTTTAGTAAAGTCAAGCTTTGGCTCCATAAAGACTAAAGAAATGGATAAAAAAAAGGGGGGGACTTATGCATTTATTTTATAAGACTTTTTTTTTATCAATTAATAATATTTTAACAGAAATAGTAAGTCTAGTTATGTCAAAAAACTAACTACTATTATATGAGGTAGACTTTATTTGAAATAATTTTCTCTTAATTGTGATATATTCAAAAATTATATATATTTTATCACGAATCTACACAATAGCTGAATACTTATTTAACGGAATAAACTTAGTTTGGGTGTTGTAACCTCCACTGTCCACGTGGAAGTGGAGGAAGGTGTTATACAAAAGTGATTATGGGATTATGAGAACAAGAGTACCCACGGGCCAAGATTGGCAACATGATTATGGCAAGTGCTTTTCCTTGTGTGGATCCTATTTCAATGGGAACTTGATGAGTCGATCCACCTACACGTCTTGCTTTTACTATTATATCGAGAGTTACTCCACGTATTGCTTGACGTAAAACGGATAGTGGATTTGTTTCTGTCTTTTGTTGAATCTTTTTCACGGCTCGATAGATAATTTGATAAGCCAATGATTTTTATGGGGCCTATTGCCTATATTTATTCGGATGAGACACCGATGGCCACAAGTTGGCGGATATGATGTCGAGCTACCGAAAAGCATCACCATTGCTAGCATTTGGTTGGGTATGTCATGCATGTGCATCTATATATATATATATATATATATATATATATATATATTCACGACATACGATTACTCGAGCATACCATGCATATTTTACTATTACGATGTCAGATGTCGACCATGAAGGTTATTTGAGTTTCAGTTTCAGGTGGTATCTCTATTACCCTTTTTACATCAACTATTTATGATTCTACTTACTGCCTTACATATAAGTACATTTCACTCGTACTGAGGTCTCATTGCCTAGAGATGCTGCATTCGTGATGCAGGTTCATATAGTGTATAGGATGAAAAATATATGTATTTGTATTTGTATATACAGTTTTCTCTCGCTTTATACAAACACAAACACATTTTATACATTTGTGTTTGTATAAAGTGAGAGAGGCGAGGGAGAGAGTGGAGAGCGAGAAATGGAGAGTGGCAAGCGAGAAATCTGAGTAGAGAGGTGAATGCCAACTGTTTGCTACGAGTTACAATTAAATCAAACTGTGGTTATAGCATTTAATTTGAATTAATAATTTGCTATTTTATACAATTTTCTCATTAATTTAACGTAAATAATAGAGCTAAAGACCTGAAATCTTTGTATCTAATTATAAACCTCAAAAAAAATATTTCCCCATTTAATAAGCTACACCAAAAATCTTAAAGATAAATAATTAATTATAATAATTAAAAAAAAATTAGTCCAATTTCCTTCTTTTGCATTACCATTACTAACAAAAAGTGATTTTTTTGATGGTACATCTATTTAAAAAAAATTGCTATTTGGTTCTTTTTTTTCCACACTCCAACTCAAGAGAAATAATAATATTTTTATTTACCGTCCAATGTTTCTGAAACTTTCAATCTATTAATCGATGATGAATATGATATTTTAGTGAATATAACTATAAAAGGTAAGGTTCAGTATTTCATATTTTCATTAATGTCAAAAGAACAACATTAAGGTGGTCCAAATAGCCCCAACATTCTGATAATATTATCAGTGGAAAATTAGCTCTAAAAGTCTTATCATAGAAATTTAGAAAGTTATCTTATTATGCCATATGTTTAATTAGGCTAATAAGAGTTTGTTCCATGTCTTTTTCATAGACAGGGCAGCGCAAAATATTGATATCGGATTCATTTGATTTCATATATTTTTCGACATCGGTTATAAATTAGTGTGTAAAAATTTGGAAAAATAGCAATAGAAAATATTTTCGTGAGATTTCACTGAGAATGTTGTTATTGTTGTTGCAGTTGGCTTCTTTGTGCACATCAATTGTATCAGATAGTTTATACACATGATTTTAAATATAAATATAAAAATATTTACTAATAAATAAGAAAGTACAATGTGTTTAGTGTTAATAATGTTAAATTTTTAAATCATCTTTATTGTGAAGCATGACCAATAACGACTTTGGGTCTGATCAATAGCTATTAGTGTTAATTATTTATGTATTTTAATAATAAATGCCTTTATTTGATGTGATTATGGAATCAAATTATCTTTAAAACTCTTAATATGACGTTATTCGTAGGATTTCCAAATAAAATGATGTTATGAATCAATTTTAGTCAAGTGCTCTTTATTTTTATTTAGTATGTCGGAGGACTTATGAAATGACAGAAAATCTATCAAGAAATGACAAAAAAGTATTGGTATAAAATCTATTGTCATTAAATTTATAGTATAATTATTATTTTTATGAGAACTTATAAATATAATAGTACATAAACTGCATAATTTCTTTTATCCTTATAATATAAAAGGATAAGAATTATATTTATTTGAATTGGAGATGAGGTAATTTTTTTAGTTAATTAAAATAACAAAAGTTATATGTGCGCGGTTAGTTTTTTTTTTTTTTTTTTTTTTTTTAAAACAGAACCTTTTTGAATGTGCAATGTTGACTTTTTTAAAAGTTATTTATAAAACATATAAGATTAATTAAAAGATGAAGATTTAAAATTTATAGTTTTGAAGATGGTTATAACTTCACACTTTCTATAATGTAGATTTTTAGCAAATAGTAATGTGACAAGTGTCGCGCTCATTTAAAATATATTAATCCTCATTACATCTTCAAATTGAGTTATTATAATATCATAATTTTTTTTCCTGAAGATTGGAAAGGTAAAAGAAACAACCCAACACTTAATAGACAAATTTAAGAAATTAATAGAAAATGAATTAACTTTTACCAAAATTTCTATGTCTAAGCTATTTTTTAAAATTTCATCTAGATATCTGTTTGGGTGTATTTTGTTTAATATTAACTAATTTTTGAAATGATTACAACTTCCCCAATTAGCGATTTATATGCTAAAAATGAAAGAAAAATGAGAGTACATGAAAAGTCTAATTAATAACTATTACTAATTTACTAATGGTTATTATGAATTTCAATGATAAATGTCTTTATTTGATGTAGCTATTGAATAAAATTATCCTTAAAAATTCTAATATTACTTGATTAACAAGATTTTAAAATAAATTGATGCTAGGAATCAATTAGAATAGAGTGATCTTTAGTTTCACTTAATATGTGGGAGGACACATGACACAACTTTAAATACTTCAATAAAAAAACAAAAAAAATTATCAACATAAAATCTATTGTCATTAGATTTGTAGTTTACTTTTATTTTTGTGAGAATTTATTATTATTATTATAGTACATAAAGTGCATAACTTTTTTTTTTAATATAAAAGGATAAAAAATATTTTTATTTCAATTGGAGATGAGGAAATATTTTTAAGTTAATTAAAATAACAAATAGTATATGTGGGTGGTTAGTTTTTTCCGAAATTTGGAAAAGAAAAAAACCAATTCAGTACTTGACAGATAATTTTAAGATATTAATTAAAAAAGATGGACTAATTTTTACAGAAACTTTTATCTCTAATCTATTTTTTAAAATATCATAAAGATAACAGTTTGAATGTCTTTTCTTTAAGAATATATCACTAAATTGATTGTTTAGTCACTTATTTTATATGTAAAAATAGCAAAAAAAATAAAAATAATTAATGAGTAGTTTATGAAATCAATTCTTGAAAAAAAAAATATACGAATTCATCGGAAAATTTTGAATATTATTGCATATAACATAGAATCTGACGACAATTTTAGATAGAGAAAATATTTTAAAATATTATTGCACATAACATTAAGTTAATATGATCATATAAATAGTAATAATGTATTATTATAACCTTTTTTTTTTAAAAAATTACCATAATAAATTTTATAAATTATTCTTAATTTAAAAATATCCGCACATCGCGCGGGCACATATACTAGTAATTTATAAATTCTAGAAAATTTATGGTGCTGACATGTGTCACTTTTTCCTCTCCTATTATATATAGATAGATGTTAATAATTTATAAATTCTAGAAAATTTATGGTGCAGACATGTGTCACTTTTTCCTCTCCTATTATATATAGATAGATTTGGGCAAAAATAACGGATAGATTTTTCTGAATATTATTTTTAATTTTTTTTTTACACAACACTGACTATAAAACAATGAATGTTGTGGTTCAATTTATCAATAAACTCGATAGCAAAAATAATTTTCCGGGGTTTTAGTGCTAAAAGAACTAACAAATTTCTATTATTTTGTGTCGCCATCTAATTAATGCACAAGTTCTTGAGTCATCTAACAACAACATATATATATTCAGTGGAATTCCACAAGTACAGAGGTTTGAAGATTCTTTAGTCATCTAAACAACAAGTGAAGTACGGAATAATCAACATAAGAATTTTACCTTGAAAAAACTCGTTGCTCAAAGGAGTAATAAAATCAACGAAAAAAAATTACGACGTATACCTTCGTAAGTGATTAGAACAACAAAATCCGACTCAATAATAACATATTTGTGCCAACTCAAATTCTGACAAGACGTCTATCGAAAATTTGCTATTTAGTGATTAGAACCATAAAAGAAAATATGGTCCAGTGTTTCAATGTCAAAGTGCTACTCTTTAAAAGTCGAAATTTAGAAATTAAAGGTATCTTAATGTGCCATATGTTTAATTAGGCTAATAGGAGTTTGTTCTTGGTCTTTCTCATAGACAGGGGCGGACGTAGAATATCGATATCAGATTCATCTGATTTCAGTAATTTCAATGAAGATTGTAAATTGAATTGGATGTTTCATTTAGGCTATTTCCTACCTTACCCTTTCAATTAATTTAGAAAATACAAACAACAAATATAAACTCAGGGTTCACTCGACGAGTTAGTTTAAGTTGGATATCAATCACATCCTACACCAACTCCATTTAGGAGCCTGACATCCTCTATAACGGACAAGTTTATTTAGGAATCAATTTTTCATGTTATGTGCTATACAGCAATCAAAACGTATTCAGATAAACAATGTTGTTAGAGACAAGTTTTTACTGGAATATGAAACTTCTAGTTAGTAAATCAAGACATTTATAACATTTTTGGATACTAAAAGACGCTACCTCTGTTAGAGCATATAATATTACAATAATATACTATAAATTAAATATAGTAAATTCAAACAGCATGATCTGTTTAATTCTTAACCATATATAATTATTATACGTTGCCATATATAGCTAATTAGGAATATGCAATATATAGTTATTTCATTTAGTCTAATCTGTCAACTTAATTAATAACTAGCGGGACTCTACTAATACAAAATTTCAAATTGATCAATACTATAAATAGAGGCAAAATGTTCATTAGTTTTCTGCAATTATCATAATTCAAATAGTAGTTATATTTAAACAAACAAAAAAAATGGGATCGAAGGCATTTTTGCTAATTGTTTTGGCTATTTTTCTTGTGACAACATCAGAGGTTGCAGCTAGGAAGTTGGCTCAGAGTTCCATCACATCCTTGAAAAAGGGTAAGCTCCCTGCGTCCTATTTTATGTAAAGGTGTTACAGTTTGAAAAGCCAAATTATTTGTCTCATAAATTTTCTTAGGAATATTTGAATCGTTATCTAAATTGACTTTGATACTTTTCCTTTAATTAAGACCTTAATTTCGTAAATTGAATTGTTCCATTCCCTCCTTAATAAAAGCCTAAATTACCCAACCTTTAGTAACTTAGCCAAGCATGATTCGTCGAAAGTCAATTTGTCTATAAGTTGCACAAAATAAGCCCATGAAAGTATGCCATACGCAAGTAATTTGGTGGGTGAATGACCCGGCCACCGTTTTAATTACTTAGATCATTTTGATTCGTCTTAATTTAGTTCATTTAAAAATTGGGGGCGTATGATAAATATAGGGCCTAAGTTAATCTATGAAAAAACCTTGCAAAAATAATATTTTTTAAAAAAAATATATTTAATATGTTATATATAGTTTTTTAATAAAGAAGAATTTTCTTTAATAATTTTGTTTGTTATTACAAAAATTATAAGAATTGGAGGAGGACATTAACATGCATGTATGTGTATGATATCTGGTGCAGGAGAGGCAAGTGACAAATTTTTCGGAGGAGAACTTCCAGGATTTGGGGGAGGTTTTCCGGGAATTGGTGGACTTCCCGGAATCGGAGGAGGACTTCCAAAAATTGGAGGACTTCCAACAATAGGAGGACTTCCCGGAATAGGAGGGCTTCCTGGAATCGGAGGAGGATGTCCAAAAATTGGAGGACTTCCAAAAATAGGAGGAGGACTTCCCGGAATCGGAGGACTTCCCGGAATCGGAGAACTTCCAAAAATTGGAGGACTTCCAACAATAGGAGGAGGAGGACTTCCCGGAATCGGAGGACTTCCTGGAATCGGAGAACTTCCAAAAATTGGAGGACTTCCAACAATGGAAGGAGGAGGACTTCCTGGGATAGGAGGACCCTCAGGAATTGGTGGAGGAGGACTTCCGAGAATTAGAGGACTTCCCGGAATCGGAGGACTTCCAGGACTAGGAGGAATTCCTGGAATCGGAGGACTTCCAGAAATTGGAGGAGGAGGAGTTCCCAAAATTGGAGGACCTCCAGGAATTGGAGGAGGAGGATCTCCTGGAATAGGAGGAGGAAAAGGTGGACTTCCAGGATTTGGAGGACTTCCTGGAATCGGAGGACCTTCGGGAATTGGAGGAGGAGGACTTCCTAAAATTGGAGGACCTCCGGGAATAGGAGGAGGAAAAGGAGGACTTCCAGGATTTGGAGGACTTCCTGGAATCGGAGAACTGCCTGGAATTGGAGGACTTTCGGGAATTGGAGGAGGAGGACCTCCAGGAATAGTAGGAGGAAAAGGAGGACTTCCTGGAATCGGAGGACTTCCAGGATTTGGAGGAATCGGAGGACTTCCAGGAATTGGAGGAAAAGGAGGACTTTTCAAAACCGAAAGACTTCCTTGATCTAATTAATTAATTACTAAAGAATATCTATGAAGAATATCCATTGTGGTTATATATATGTATATAGTGTTTTAGTAGGTAATAGTTTTGTTGTTGAAAGTATGAATAAATGTATACCACAAAAGGTTGTGTTGGAGTGATAAGTAATTTTTTATTCTTAATTAGATGTTTCAGACCTGGATATGCATGTAATCACCTTTGATAGGAAGCACTTTACATTCAATGTGTAACTTTATCTATATGAATTCAAATAATTTGGACTCTAATACGGATATCAAACACCATATAGAAAAAAAGTGAAATGTATGGCATTCGTTTACTATGGACGAATGATTATCATATCGTGTTTCTTTATATAAATAATAATTAAATAATATCAGAAAACTTATTACAAGTAATTATCAACCAATTTTTTTATGAAATTTATAATTCTTTAAAATAAAATTGTTGACTGCACCAACCAGTTTATCGATCAATCAATTATTTTTAATGAGTTAACCAGAGTTTTAACCAAGAAAACTGGTTTTCTGAATATTATTCTTTATTTAAAAAAAAAAAAAAAAAAAAAAACAGGTTGGATTTATTCGTTCATGAAACAATAAATTTTGCGGTTCGATTTACCCTATAGTAACAAGTATTTTCCCGAATTTTGACGCTAAAATAATCGACTGATATTTGTTGGTTCCTTCATAAACTCAAATTTTACCAAATAAATTTTGAAAAGTATGTCACGTACCATATGTTTAATTTAGTCTAATAAGAGTTTGTTCCATGTCTTTATCATAGACAGGGGAGGACACCGTACTAGATTTATCTTAATTTAGTACTTTTGATATGGATGTAAATTTATGTATAAAATTGTATTAAAAAATAGTTAACAGTAATAAAAATGAATTGGTATCTTTAAAAATATAATTGGATCAATATTCTGAAAAATAGTAAAGAAAAACCACTTTCCAGTTAAAATTATTTTTAGAAATAAGGTGAATTTATTGATGTAAAAATAAGGTACGTAAGTGACTTTAATTACTTTCACTAAGTTGGTAGAAATTTAATTTACTCCTATTATTCAGTTACGATTTACTACTTTAGTATTTTAGTTTTTCATGTTATGTTATATTATATGTTTTTTATAATAACATTGTGCTATAATAGTTTTAACATATTATCTGAATTGTGAATAATGATAATGTTATAAAGAAGCTCGATAAGTCAAGAAGATTATAACATTTTGAATATAACTAATTCTCAGCCAAATATAATTATATAATTATACTTTGCCATATAAAGATAACTAGGAAAGTGCAATATACAACTAGTCTAATATATAATCTGCCAACTTAACTAATAACTAGTCTGGTACATACATAATCTAACGATGCAACTTTTCAATTTTAGCTCACAAGAAGTTCAAATGATCAATACTATAAATAGAGGCAAAACGTTCATTAGTTTCATACAATTATCATAATTCAAGTAATAGTTATATTTAAGCAAAAAGAATATGGGATTGAAGGCATTTTTACTAATTGTTTTGGCTATTTTTCTTGTGATAACATCAGAGGTTGCAGCTAGGAAGTTGCTTCAGAGATCCATCACTTCCTCGGAAAATGGTATGCTATTTACATCGTAGTTTATATAAAGGTCTTACTGTTTGAAAAGTTAAATTATTTACTTTTTTAATATCAAATATTTTGAATCGTTAAGTAAGTTGACTGATAATACTTTTTGTAATTTTTTTTAAAAAATAAATAAATTAAGGAATCTATGCTCGTTTTCCTTATATGACATAGTAAGTGTTTAGTATATTTCAAAGAGTTTAATTTCCATAATGAAACAAGTTTGGGTGGATCCGGCCTTTTAGTAATTTAGCACGTCTTGATCCGTTTAAATTCAATTCATCAAAAAGTTGCAAAATAGAGCCATATCCATGTAATTGGGCCCACCTTTTTAGTAACTTACACTGATCCTCTGATTCAATTCATTTAAAAATTGGACTGGTATGTGATAAGTATAGATATAGCTCGTGAAAAATCTTGTTAAAATAATACTTTTAGAAGGAGGAGTACTTCCCGTAGTTGGAGGACTTTCAGGAGTAGGAGGAGGACTACTTCCAAATGTCGGAGGACTAATTTCAGGGCTTCCCATAGTCGGAGGACCTTCAGGAGTACTTCCCAAAGTTGGAGGACCTTCAGGAGTACTTCCCAAAGTTGGAGGACCTTCAGGAGTAGAAGGAGGATTACTTGGAGACCTAATTTCAGGACTTCCCATAATCGGAGGACTTCCATGAATTGGAAGAGGACTTTTCAGAATCCAAAGACTTCCCAGAGCTAATTAATAAATTACTAAAGACTATTTATGGTGTCTGCCTCAAAAACAGAAGAAAGGGTGGAAAGTGAGGAAGAACTTATATATTATGTTGTGTGTTTTAGTAGGTAATAGTTTTGTTATTGGCAGTATGAATAAATGTATACCACCAAGCAGTGGAATGGTAACTAATCTTTTATCTTCAATTAGAGGTTCGAAACCTGGGTAGGAAGTCATCTTTGATAGGGAATGAATGCTTTACTTCCTAAAGTAAAACTTCACTGTCAAAGCGGATATCAAACCCAGGGAGGAAACCCAAATAAAACATATGAATAAATGTATGATAAGTGGCCGTTCATTTACTATATGGATGGTTATCATATCATGTGTCTTTGCATTATATTAATATAATAATATAAATAAATTTAAGGGAAATAATATCAGAGAACTTACTTTCTATACGTCCCTTTTCGTTTACAAGTAATTTTCATTTCTCATCCAAATAGTTACGAAAAAAAATTCAATTGAAGCTATTTTTTTTCCTGTGTATTTAATTATTGTTTTTGTTCCGTTTTACATAATATTCAATTTAACTTAAACTATTTTTTTTAATTTCTCATTCAATATCTAATATTCGTTTTGAGCCCCCCAAAAAATTTAGACATTTGCATGAAGAAAAATCATCATGTAACTACAACGGAAATGAATAACATGATTTACAAGTGAATTGCTTATGAAAAATCCATATATATATATATATATATTGACATCATTAGTTTAAAGAATTTTTGAACGATTTCTACATGTAAGTTTCATCGAAATATGGGTTTTTTATGGTCTAATAGACGTCACACATTTCCATTAGTTTACCAAAGAAAGAGACAAAAACATTTAGATAAAATATCTATTGGATTAAAATTTCTCATCTAAAATGACTCACATATCATTTATACACAATATGACCATTCAGCCCCTATCTTCAACCAATAAAGTGCATAATCATTTTTTTTCTTAATAGTAATAATAAAACAAACGCCATAATCGGATCATTAGCCAACCTCCGATTAAGACGAGATATTACATAAAACTAGTAATTTCAAAGAGTCATAAAAATGGAAAAAAGAGAACCGCAGTGAAGAGCTTCATGACTCAAATTTTTAAATCCTGACTTGTCATAAATGTGTATCATTTCAAGTGAATAATACATCAAAAGGAGTTCATATTTAAAATTTGGGACTTATCAAAAGAAATTTGAGCTAGATGTCCATTGAAATACATCACCGAAGGGCTTCCAAGTTCAAATTTTGAAATTCGACTTGCAACAAATTTGAATCATTTCGTGTGAATAATATATCAAAAGAATCAAAAAATCAAGTGGAGCTCATATAAAAAATTTGAGACTATTTGGAGGAGATTTGTGTTTGTCGGGATTGAAAAAAATAATATAGCTCGTAAGAAAGATAAACTGCTGCAATGTATAAATATTGTATAACAATGTATATAAATGTAAATACATTTACGATACGTGGGTATATATCATATATACATGGTTATACATAATTATTTATACAATATCGATACATTATATAATTTATTTATACAATATCAATATATTAAGTAACTATTTATACAATATTAATACATTATATAATTATTTATACAATATCAATATATTACATATACATATATGATATATACTTACATGAGGAAAGGGACTTCAAGATGAAATAACCCTTCCTTCGTCTAATTAATTATTTTTCACCAGATAGATATGATGCTTTAACATATTTAGGTAATGAAAAAGCATAAAAAATTTGAAGATAAAATATTTTGCAAAGTTAGCCAACTGATCTGGAAGCACACCCACTCATAAACACTATTAAAAACAAAAGTAGATCTACCATAGTCGAAAATGGTGGATTTTCAATAAAAATTGATAGATTTGAGTTTCAAAAATCTCAATACTAAAAGTCGAACAATTCCATTATTTAATTTTTCAGTAAAATTATTTTTAAAAATTACAAAAATCAATCAAGATGATTTTCTTAAATTATACAATTATAAAATGCATTAAATGAAAATCAAATTGAGGATTGTATCGTGGTAGGGTTTAGGGATACTGTACTAGCATTAAACCACCCGTCACTTGTAACACCTTGGGTGTTTACGGTTATCTTTTGTTTCGTATAAAAGTTTTACGAACCTTAATTTGAGAATTCTATTATGACTCCGCACATTATTTGATAACATCGTATTTTAATTGAAATAAAAAATTATACATAAAATGTGTTAAATATTTGTGGAAAAAAAATTCTTTGATACGATAAGTGTCGATCGCTCCTTTGCCTGGGCAAGATCTGACGACTCCTGCCCAAGGTGGGTTACGAATTCAGATTAGCTACTGTCAAAGAGGCCAGGAACGAGCTTCCGCTTTATCTAAAGAAAAAACCTCTTCCTTTCTCTCTTCCTGATCAGCGGATGAGTCGCTAGTTCAACTGTCCCTCGGAGACAGGGTCGAGAAGTACCATGCATGGTTGCCCCCCGTCCTTTCTTTCTATCAGTCTCACCCAGCAAGTCACCCCAACCCTACAGCCAAAAAGGTAAGCGCCTAGCGCGAGCCTTATTTATTAGTTTAGTAAAGTCAAGCTTTGGCTCCATAAAGATTAAAGAAATGGATAAAATAAGGGAGGGACTTATGCATTTAATTTATAAGACTTTTTTTTATCAATTAATAATATTTTAACAGAAATAGTAAGTCTAGTTATGTCAAAAAACTATCTACTATTATATGAGGTAGACTTTATTTGAAATAATTTTCTCTTAATTGTGATATATTCAAAAATTATATATATTTTATCACGAATCTACACAATAGCTGAATACTTATTTAATGGAATAAACTTAGTTTGGGTGTTGTAACCTCCACTGTCCACGTGGAAATGGAGGAAGGTGTTATACAAAAGTGATTATGGGATTATGAGAACAAGAGTACCCACGGGCCAAGATTGGCAACATGATTATGGCAAGTGCTTTTCCTTGAGTGGATCCTATTTCAATGGGAACTTGATGAGTCGATCCACCTACACGTCTTGCTTTTACTATTATATCGAGAGTTACTCCACGTATTGCTTGACGTAAAACGGATAGTGGATTTGTTTGTCTTTTGTTGAATCTTTTTCACGGCTCGATAGATAATTTGATAAGCCAATGATATTTATGGGGCCTATTGTCAATATTTATACGGATGAGACACCGATGGCCACAAGTTGGCGGATATGATGTCGAGCTACCGAAAAGCATCACCATTGCTAGCATTTGGTTGGGTATGTCATGCATGTGCATCTATATATATATATATATATATATATATATATATATATATATTCACGACATACGATTACTCGAGCATACCATGCATATTTTACTATTACGATGTCAAATGTCGGCCATGAAGGTTATTTGAGTTTCAGTTTCAGGTGGTATCTCTATTACCCTTTTTACATCAACTATTTATGATTCTACTTTCTGCCTTACATATAAGTACATTTCACTCGTACTGAGGTCTCATTGCCTAGAGATGCTGCATTCGTTATGCAGGTTCATATAGTGTATAGGATGAAAAATATATGTATTTGTATTTGTATATACAGTTTTCTCTCGCTTTATACAAACACAAACACATTTTATACATTTGTGTTTGTATAAAGTGAGAGAGGCGAGGGAGAGAGTGGAGAGCGAGAAATGGAGAGTGGCAAGCGAGAAATCTGAGGAGAGAGGCGAATGCCAACTGTTTGCTACGGGTTACAATTAAATCAAACTGTGATTATAGCATTTAATTTGAATTAATAATTTGCTATTTTATACAATTTCTCATTAATTTAACGTAAATAATAGAGCTAAAGACCTGAAATCTTTGTATCTAATTATAAACCTCAAAAAAAATATTTCCCCATTTAATAAGCTACACCAAAAATCTAAAAGATAAATAATTAATTATAATAATTAAAAAAAAATTAGTCCAATTTCCTTCTTTTGCATTACCATTACTAACAAAAAGTGATTTTTTTGATGGTACATCTATTTAAAAAAAATTGCTATTTGGTTCTTTTTTTTCCACACTCCAACTCCAGAGAAACAATAATATTTTTATTTACCGTCCAATGTTTCTGAAACTTTCAATCTATTAATCGATGATGAATATGATATTTTAGTGAATATAACTATAAAAGGTAAGGTTTAGTATTTCATATTTTCATTAATGTCAAAAGAACAACATTAAGGTGGTCCAAATAGCCCCAACATTTTGATAATATTATCAGTGGAAAATTAGCTCTAAAAGTCTTATCATAGAAATTTAGAAAGTTATCTTATTATGCCATATGTTTAATTAGGCTAATAAGAGTTTGTTCCATGTCTTTTTCATAGACAGGGCAGCGCAAAATATTGATATCGGATTCATTTGATTTCATATATTTTTCGACATCGGTTATAAATTAATGTGTAAAAATTCGGAAAAATAGCAATAGAAAATAATATGAACTTGTAATTTTAAAAAATATAATGGAGAAATATTCTATATATACAAAATTATTTACGAAATATAGCATGAGATTTTTTGCTTACCAAATATAACGTGAGTTTTTCATACAAAATTTCGCTCAAAATTTTATGCACGAAAACTATATAAAATTGGTATGATATAAAATTTCTTATAAAGTTTATGGTAGATTTTTGAGAAAAAGAATGTATATAACAATATGAAATATGTATATAGTTGTACAAATTTTCCATAAAGTTACATACCAAATTATTTTTTCTGCACAGAGTTCATGTTGATGTTGGTTTCTGAAAATTTAATACAATTACAACAATATTGTGTATTACTTTCATATAAATTTAATACAATTAAAATTTTAACTTTTTGGGTTTGTTCGAATCATCTTTTCGGTAAAAGATTTTTTTAAAATAAAAATCGTATAAATTGAGTAATTTTAGTGATAAAAAAAAATGACATTAATTGTTTTATTTGTCAATTTCACTAAATTGGGTGACGTTTTGTGTGAAATTATATACTTTGCAATATACAGCTAATTAGGAAAATGGCATATATAATTATTTAATCATTATTTTCCAACTTAATTAATAACTAGTCTGGTACATACGTACTCTACTAATGCAAATTTTCAATCTTAGCCCACACGAAATTCAAATGATTAATGCTATAAATTGAGGCAAAATGTTTCATTAGTTTTTCTCATCCTTCTTACAATTATATTATTAATTCAATTAGTATTAATATTTAACTATATAGTTTCAAAATGGGATCGAAGGCATTTTTGTTAATTGTTTTGGCTATTTTTCTTGTGATAAACTCAGAGGTTGCAGCTAGGAAGTTGGCTCAGAGCTCCATCACTTCCCTAGAAAAGGGTACGCTCCCTCACTTGTATTTTATGTAAAGATGTTACTATTTAAAAAGTCAAATTATTTAAAAAATTATTATATATAGCTTTAATAACGAATTATTTCCTATAGTTTGGTTTGTTATTACAAAAATTATAAGAATTGGAGGTGGACATTAACATGCATATGTATGATTACTTTTGTAGAACAAACAAATGAAGAAAACAATAATGCCAAATTTCTAGGAGTAGCGCTTCCACCAATAGGAGGAGTACTTTCAGAAATTGGAGCACCTATTGGATTCGAAAGACTTTCAGGAAGTGGAGAACTTATCGAAATTGGAGCACCTATTGAATCTGAAGGACTTTTAGGAAGTGGAGAACTTATCGAAATTGGAGCACCTATTGAATCTGAAGGACTTTTAGGAAGTGGAGAACTTATCGAAATTGGAGCACCTATTAAATCTGGAGGACTTCCATGAATTAAAGGAGCAGGACATCTAGGTATAAATCTGAGTTAGTTGAACAGATATTGAAGCCCAAATAGAAAGATAAAAAAATAATATGAATAAATATATCATAAATCTCCATTCATTTATTATGGATGGATGGATGGATGGTTACCATGTCTCTTTTTATAATAAATAATCTCAGAGGGATTAGGGATCATTTGATAGGATGTATACGAATAACGTTGAATAGGGCAATGCTTGCATTAGTAATGTTGGTATAGTTATGTAACAGTTATTTCTTGTGCATTGTTTAATTTGATGTATTAAAAATAGTATGCACTAAATAATTTTTATTTTATTTATTTATTTGCAAAATTACGCTCCATACTGATGCATTTATTAAAATCTCTTACATTTCTAATACCATGAATTTTAATAAATTATTTGATCATAAAAAATGAACAACTTGAATCGAATTCACATTAAACGATAGTGAGGGTGTTATTAACTCTAGTACTGAAGAATTGGGCCTGGAGAGGTTCATGAAGTATTTGGGCTAAAACAATTAAAGATATATATACTCTAAATATAGCGTGATACTATGTGGATTTTTCTCTAAGAGAATCAAAATACAAAAAAATATATAAACACACGAAAAAAGAGATTAAGTGTAGGGTTCATACAAGTGGTCAAACCAGTGCACCATTCAATTGTTTTTTTTAAAAATAAATTATACGTGCCTTCAGAGAATATTTGATATATTGTAAGAATTATACTAATTGTGTATCGAGTTTAGTCCTTTAATGATTAGTTCGCGTAATCTCTTTCTTACACATAAATTAGCCGGGAGATAAGGTCTTCGTATATACTATACATTATTATCCTCTTCAGACCGACTTATAAAACCATGCTATTGTTATTGTTATTATTATTTTGGTGCAGCTGGAAATTGGTAAATTGTAGAAAAAATAAAAAATTAATAATAAGATACTCTCGCCCTCAATATAATTTCTATAAATATTTGTTAACCTTATGAAACATTAGCTCAAAAATTCATACTACCAAATAAAATGAAGAATTATCAATCGAATTAAAAATTGAAATTTTGTTAAATCAATATACTAAAGTATGTGTCTTATAATGACTTTAAATGCTGAATATTCTTTAATATTATCTACGCATCACACTGATTCAATTTCATATTAGTAAAATTGTATACTAACATTTTTAGATATAGCTTAACTCAAGACTCTAGGTAGGTTAGAATATCTTGAAGAAAGATATCAGTATATCAAGATAGTAAATGCAAACAGCATGATCTATGATCAACTCTCAGCCATATCTACATGTACCTTGCATAGCTAAAGAAAAAAAAAATTCTCTATCCGTTTTAATTAATTAATTAATTAATTTTTGATATGGCATAAAATTTAAGAAAATAAAGAAAATTCATAAATCTTGTGGTCTTAAATTATATATTCGTAGAATATGTTAAAATGTCTTTTAATCTTCCGAAAGAGACATTTATTTTTAAAAAAAAGCAAACCAAAAGGAAAAATAAGACAAACTAATTGAAACGAATTTTTTTTTAAGAGTCCATATTCAGATTCATATCCTAAATTAAGTATTTTGATTCTTGCACTCCGAGATTAGTTTTTTTTTTTTTTTAAGAATAGTTTATAAGAAAACAAATGGAGAAATCAAAATTTGGCAAGAGTTAGGGTACGACTTTGTGCTTAGCTCATCGTAACTCAATTCATCTCAATTCAAATACAATTTTGAATATTAATCTATGTATTGATTCAACTCATTTTAATTCGTACAAAGTCAACATATACAATCCATTAGCCACCGGCCCACCCCTATTAACACGAATATCTATGATTATCGGAATGTTTCTTTCTCCCTTTTAATTTATTTATTTGATTTTGATGTGACATGGAATTTAAGGAAAAAAATAATAAATCATGAATCTTGTGGTTTTAAACAATAAATATACATAAAATATATTAAAATGTTCTTTAATCAACCATATATTTTGTTCTAAACAAACTAAATGATAAAATATGACAAACAAATTGAAACAAAAATATTATAATATAGTTAATTATTTAAGAGAAATCATTTTGTAGGTGCTTTTTGGAAAAGTCGAGTCTCAATAATCTATCAATCTTGCCAACTTAATTAATTACTAGCCCGGTACTTAATTAATGCAATGTTCAAACTTAACCTCTAAGAAGCTTATGATTATTCTATAAATAGTGGCAAAATGTTCATTAGTTTCCTCATCCTTCTTACAATTATCACAAAATCAATTAGTAGTTATATCTTAATTACAATATAGTTTCAAACAAGGAAAAAAAATGGGATCAAAGGCATTTATGCTTATTGTTTTGGCTATTTTTCTTGTGATAACCTCAGAGGTTGCAGCTAGGGAGTTGGCTCAACGATCCACCACTTCTTTGGATAACGGTATATTATTTCTGTTTCATTAACCCTATAAATATAGTCATTTTTGTAAGTTGCTCTTCATTTTATGTAAAGGTCTTATTGTTTGAAGAGTTAGATAATTTTTTCTTTGATAGTAATTTTTTCAAAGTACTCCTTTTGAATTTTAAGCTAATTAAGGTGACTTGTAGTACTTGTTTTGTTATTTTCAAATATATAAATTTTATTTTTAACAAAATGGAAGAGTCTATACTCAAATTCATATCCTAAATTAAGTATTTTGATTCTTGAACTTCGAGTGTATTAAGCTATAATAAAGACCCATTTTAAATAGTTTTGTTTGGTACTTACAAAAATTATAAGAAAACAAACAAAGAAATCAAAATTTGGCAAGCGTTAAGAGTATGACTCAATGTTTAGATCATCTTAATTACTTAATCAATCTCAATCTATATTAAAATTTTGAATATTAATTAATTTATTGATCCAATTCATTTTGATTTGTACAAATTCATCATATAAACAATCTATTTGTCACCCCTACTAACACAAATATGTATGATTATTGATGCAGAACATGCAAATGACGCCAAACTTCTAGGAATAGGATTTCAAGGATATTTAGGAGATGGAATAGGAGGACTTCCAGGAATGGGAGGACTTCCAGGAATGGGAGGACTTCCAGGATTCGGAGGACTTCCAGGAATGGGAAGACTTCCAAGATCAGGATTTGGAGGACTTCGTCCAGGAATAGGAGGAGTCGGATTTCCATGGGGAGGATATGGTGGTGGTGGTGGATATTATGGCGGTTATCCAAGAGGAGGATATGGTGGATTTTATCCTGGTGTTGGTTATGGTGGAGGAGGATATCCTAGAGGTGGTTGGTATGGAGGATTGCCTCACAACTAATTAATTAATTACATACTATATAAGGAATATTTATGAATACCCTTCTAATGTATCAGTTATTGTATTCACGATAAATATTGAGTAGCCAAGTGCTATTCATATATATATTTGTATTGTGTGTTTAATTAATAGGTAGTATAGTTTTGTTGTTGAAAGTATGAATAAATAAATGTATCATAAATCTCCATTCGCTTACTATGGATGGATGGTCATGATCATGTAATGTTTCTTTAAATAATAAATAGTTATCAGAGAATTTAATTTCTCTGCGTCCCTTTTTGTCTATAGTGAAGTTATATTTTTTTTGTTGTATTTGTCGACTATGTTTCGCTTTACGTAACACTATATTATTGTTGAGTTTTAGCTATGTAAACTTTTTTAAAAAAAAAATTAAAAAGTTTTAGCTATGTATACTTATAACCATGCATATACATTTTAGGTAATCAAATTAAGATTTTTATTTATTTCTATTTCTATTTTAATGTACCATACTTATTTTTGAACTTGCTAAAATTTAGATGTTTGAACCAAGAAATTTATCGAATAATTTTAAAGAAAATGAATAACCTGATTTACAAGTGGGTTACGTTGCTTATGAAAAAGTCTTGTTACTATTGATATGGCATTAATAACAGATTTAGAATTTAAAGTATATATAATTATATACATTGGGACAATATATCGAATTTTCTTTGATTGTTTCGATTTTTCCATTAGATAATTAAATTTTATTGGACAAGTTTGAGGGAGTCGTTGTGGATTATGCCTCTAAGATTTCTTTTTCACACACATATTTAATAAGCAAGTAATAATTGGAAATCTTTGTCTCGATACTGAAAAATGTTGACTTCAAACAATACGAGCTACAAATATTTGAGGAGTCAAAGTTAACTATACTCCAGCGTAAAGACTTTTTGTACTATCAAATCATCAAAACACATTTATAAATACTTAGCTTAATTAAAATATGAGATTTCATAATTTATATAAATAAGACATATGTTGTCTGCAATAATAGTTAAAAAGAAAGATAAATTGATAATATCTTGAAGGTCATGTCATCAACACTCGAAAAATTGACTTGATCAAAGCAAAGTGCACAAAATATGACTAATACTAAGAAATAATAATACTGGGTTTGAGCCCTGGGTGGAGAAAATTATGTTGGAAGTGTCACCTCCGAATAGGCCCTGCAGAGCGCGATTCGAATTTAATCGAAGCTTTAATGTGGACTCCATAGACCGAATGGAAACCAAAAAAAAATAAAAAATAATACTTATGTGTTGAAGAAAAGTACTAAGTGAAAACAAATACTGATGGTCCCAAGAAGATCAAGGCAACATCTCTCAAATAACTCCAAATCAAATGAAAAACCTGATCTACAAGTGGACTGCTTAAGAAAAATCACCATGCATGTATTTGGGATCTTGCTCACTTCACTCCTTCTTTCTGTCATCGGGGATGGGAACCTTGGTAGGAATGTTGGAGGGTTCTCGGCAGGTAGGTTTGATGCTAGCTTTGTTGCCTTGGCATGTATCGTTTGTAGAAAAATCACCATATATCTGGGATCTCACTCACCTCACTCCTTCTCTTGTTTGTCTCATTTGCAGTAGCGGATACATAATTGCATGTTATCAAGGGTGTCAATGATTATAGTAAAAATATAATTATTGGGTCTTGTTATGTTATACATGTGGAATTATTTTGTGTGGTGTTAGTGACACATTGAAAATTTATTATTGATATAGAAAATCTAATTATCGCTATAACAGTTATCATCTATAAATATTTTTGATAAATAATCAATAGTTCTTTTGAAAACGATTTATTATGTTACTATATGTTTTCTGTAACTATATTTCATTATAGTTGTAAAAAGTCTTTGGACAAATGACATTTATCAGTTTAATTTCATTTACCAACGATTCCAGCACAATTTAGAAAATCATGAAGATGCACTTTTAATCTCTTTCCTTCTCATTTTAAAGTAGCTTGTAATTCGTCCCAAAGATATGTCTTGCTTTCCATTTTTTCAAAAGTCAAGTTAATTAATCTATGAAATCAAATTTTATCAAATTAACTTAATATAATAAAATTAAAAGAGTTTGAGAAGTGAAAATCAATATATAATTAGTGATTGAGGAATAGTTTAATAATAAGTTGTGAAATAAGAAGAAACACATGTTCCTCATCAACAACATATTCAATATAATCAAGAAAAAGAAGAAATATACATTATGAAAATATATTATCACAATATATTGTGTTATATTTTACAACAAAATATTAAATGATCAACCATACATATGAACTGAATGACGTTTTATTCATACGACTTTTAAAGCAAGGTTTAGAGTAGCAAGACTATTACTATATTATACATCTTGCCACTACATACAACAGTTTTATAATATTACATGATGATTTGTTGTGAGATAGTTGACTTGTTATTTACTCATGGCCACCAATGAGAGGGTTGTATCCACCACTTGGAGGTTTGTATTCGTCATTAGGGGGCTTATATTTATCATGTGGGGGACTATGTTTATCACCTGGAGATTTATATTCATCACTAGGGGATTTATATTTATCGTGTGGGAGGTTATATTTGTCACCTGGAGATTTGTATTCATCACTAGGAGGTTTATATTTGTCATGTGGAGGGTTATATTTGCCACCTGGAGGTTTGTATTTGTCACTAGGGGGTTTGTATTTGTCATGTGAGGAGTTATATTTGTCACTTGGAGATTTGTATTCGTCACCAGGGGGTTTATACTTGTCACCTGGAGGTTTGTATTCGTCACTAGGGGGTTTGTATTTGTCATGTGGGGGTTTATATTTATCACCTGGAGGTTTGTATTCGTCACTAGGGGATTTATATTTATCATGTGGGGGGTTATATTTGTCACCTGGAGGTTTGTATTCATCACTAGGAGGTTTATATTTGTCATGTGGGGGTTATACTTGTCACCTGGAGGTTTGTATTCGTCACTAGGGGGTTTGTATTTGTCATGTGGGGGTTTATATTTGTCACCTGGAGGTTTGTATTCGTCACTAGGGGGTTTATATTTATCATGTGGGGGGTTATATTCATCACTAGGAGGTTTGTATTCATCACTAGGAGGTTTATATTTGTCATGTGGGGGGTTATATTTGTCACCTGGAGGTTTGTATTCATCACTAGGGGGTTTGTATTTGTCATGTGGGGGTTTATATTTGTCACCTGGAGGTTTGTATTCGTCGGTAGGGGGTTTATATTTATCATGTGGGGTTTATATTTGTCACCTGGAGGTTTGTATTCATCACTAGGAGGTTTATATTTGTCATGTGGGGGGTTATACTTGTCACCTAGAGGTTTGTATTCGTCACTAGGGGGTTTGTATTTGTCATGTGGGGATTTATATTTGTCACTTGGAGGTTTGTATTCATCACTAGGGGATTTATATTTATCATGTGGGGGGGTATATTTGTCACCTGGAGGTTTGTATTCATAACTAGGAGGTTTATATTTGTCATGTGGAGGATTATATTTGCCACCCGGAGGTTTGTATTCATCACTAGGGGGTTTATATTTATCATGTGGGGGATTGTATTCGCCACTTGGAGGATTGTATCCGTTATGTGGAGGTTTATTTCCACCACCTCGAGGCTTATATCCACTATTATATTCGCCATGTCCATCACCAAAATATCCGCCAATACCATTATATCCATCATGGCGTTCATCATTCTTGTTATCCAATTTCACTGCTACAAATATCAAATGTGAAATTTAAAAATTAGCATAACATTGCATATATGTCAAATAATTATATAAGAAATCTAATATTTCAAAAGAGATAACAAATAAAAGAAAAATAATAATAAACTTACGGGTGTCTGAGCTTATCATTGCAAAAATAGCCAAAAGAATGCCAAGAAATAGAATTGTCTTGGAACCCATCATTTTTTTTCTTCCTTTAAAGCTTAGTTATATGAATTAAAGGATGAAGAAATTGAAGCAACATTGGGTTATATTTATACTAAGAATTCAATGTATTAGAAATTGATAAATGATCACTTATCACTTATCTTGCTCAATTGGCACGCGACGTAATTAATTATATTTCCTCTGTTTTAATTTATTTGATTTTTTTTATATTCATTTAAGAAAGGAACGTAGTATAGGAACACAATGTTTATTTGCATTTGTGGTGTCCACTAAATAAAACAATTTTTTATTTATAGTTAAAATATAAAATAAGCATATATTGTTTAATTATAATTAAAAAAAATATATTTTAATAAACACATATTTTATCTTGTGATGGGAGTGAATCTCAAACAAAAGATGAAATGTTTTTGTTAAATATAATTTTAATACTTAATTAAAATCTCTGAGAGGAATAAATAACTAAAAATTATTATTATATTTATCATAATGCAAATTTGTACATATTTTTTACGTAATTTGTTTTTCTTAAACTCTCTTTTTTTTTGGGAAAATTTGAATAAACACAAACTACTTCTCCATTACTAATAAAAAAGAGTTTCTAATCTTACTTAACACAAATAGTTATAAGTTATAACCATTCAAAGAACTTTTCAAAAACACGTTAGAAAAATTAAAATACCTAAATTTAAAAGTTTTCCCAAATAGGTTTTAATTACTCAGAAAATCTTTATTGCTTTAGTTTTCTACTTCATATATTTGAAGTATTGCTATCAATTTTTGTGGTAGGTGATCGATAAGTACCTTCTATCTTTAATTATATATTTTTAAAAATCAAAATTTGAGATAAAATTTTGATAGAGAACACTTGAACCCTAAAGTGAATCATTCATGTTAGAGGTAAAAGTAGAGTTGGGACATCAAATTTATCTGAACTTAATCTTTTGATGTGAAGCATAAATTTTATAGATAAAAATTTAATCAAATAGTAACAAATGATCATATATCTGAATTCATAACTTTAAAATTACAAGTAGTTCAATGCTAAAAACCTTAACCGTTAAAGTACTCGTAAAGTTTAAATCTGTTTTTTGAGTTCATTTGAGTAAATCCACATTAATGGTGAATCATTTACTTAAATTAGTTCATTGGACACATCAAAATGACAAAGTCACTAAAAACATAGATCTACTGTAATTATCAAACGACATTAAAGGCTCGTTTGGATATACTATATAGAATCATAAGTTCAAATCACATTGATTTGAAGTCGAAGTTTTTTATATGAACATGCAATTTGAATTTTTTAAATTGTATTTTGCTCTTTCACAAACATGAAACCTCACAAATTGTGAAAATTATCAAATGCTATTATTTTCATATTATTAGTCCGTATTATATTTATGTGATAGACGATTGTCTACCTCAGAGTCAGAGTCGATATTGATAAATCATAAGAAAAGTGCTATTAATTTAACAATGTAACGTCAAGTCATTTCATATGATTAATTGGTACTAATAAAAACTATAACAAATCACAAGGAAAACTTGTGTTATGTAGTCAATATAAGAGGTTGTTTATGAAATTATCTCTAAATGGATAATTAACTCTTAAGTCTTATGTTTTTCTAAGAAAATAAAATTTAGAGACCTTTCTTTAGGTTTAAATTGATTCACATGGGTACATGGGGATCTAGAAATTTGATTATTGATTTGCATGAACTTAACGTTATTGTAGAAACTCATAAATTTTAAGTTCAAAATTTGTCTATAATGATTTGGATATTTTCGTGGGGTACTGAGGAACTAATAATGGGCTTTAATTTTGTTCATACTTTGTTATTATAGTTAAAAGCAAGGTCTAAAATTGAAAGACTATTACATCTTGCCAATTAATTCTCTATAGCGGAGTTAGGATTTTGTATCTATGAGATCTTAATTAATTATTTATATGTTAATTAGATTTTTTAATGTAAATAAGTAGGCAACTTTTGAAAATTTTCTTTCATGTTATTTATAGTATATGTTCTTTATATTAATATTTCGTTATAACAATAAAATAAATATCTGAACAAATGACATTTATTGATCGATTTTCGTTTTTCCAACAATTCCAACACAATCTAGAAAATCAAGGGGTCTCTTATAATTTCTTGCCTTTTCATTTTAGAGTAGATTGTATTTTGAATTTGGAGAGGGTGGGGATTGAGAAGTACTCCCTTCGTCCCAAAGTATTGTTAGTTACAGTTTTTTTCTTGTATATTAATACGATGAAAAAACTGTATTTTTAATAAATTTGTTGGTTAAAAATAATTTAAATTTTGAGAAACAAAAAGCAACATATAATATTAGGGATGGGGGAGTAATTTTCAATAATAAAATGTGAAATAAGAAGAAACGTACATTATGAAAATATATTCATCACATAATATATTGTACAACAAAATATTGTATGACCAACAATTCATATCATGCGTTTTATTCATACTATTGATACAACAATCTGGTCTAAAAGCAACAAGACTATTATATTACTGGTACTAATCTTGCCATTACGTACGTATACCATAGTTTTATAATAGTACACATGATGATTTGTTGTGAGGCAATTGGCTAGTCACTTAATCATGGCCTCCACCTGGAGGGTTATATCCACCATGTGGGGGGTGATGTCCGCCACCACCACCACCACCACCACCTGGGGGGTGATGTCCGTCACTGGGTGGTTTATATTTGTCATGTGGAGAGTTATATTCGCCACCTGGAGGTTTATATCCACCATGTGGAGGCTTATATTCACCATGTGGGGGTTTATATCCACCACCTGGAGGCTTATATCCACCACCTGAAGGCTTATATCCACCACCAAGAGGTTTATATCCATTATTGTATTTGTCATGTGGGGGTTTATATCCATTATATCCGCTGCGTCCGTCAGTGTGTTCATCAATCTTGTTATCTGATTCCAATGCTACATCAATCGTAAAGCTCAAAAATTAGCATAACGTTACATATAGGTAAAATATTTAGATAAGAAATTCATCAAATATATAAATAATAAAATTAGAAAAAATAATCTTACAAGTCTCCGCTAACTCCCTAGCTACAACCTCGGAGCTTATCATTGCACAAATAGCCACAAAAAGGCAAAGAAATATAAATGCCTTGGAACCCATCATTTTTTTATTCTTTAAAGCTTAATTATATTAATTAAAGGATGAAGAAATTGATGCATAATTGAGATCTATTTATAATAAGAAATGAATGTATTAGAGATTGAAGGAAAGGGCATATTTGGAAATATTAGGTGACACGTAAGTGGTATATTTTTAAAAAATTAGTAATTAAAGATGTGGATAAGTAATTTTTCGTTTGGTAGGTGAAGAAATTCTTGAATTCACAATTGATTTTCAAGCAGAAATCAGTTAAAAGTCATCCTAATCAAGATTATGTTGGAAGAAAATTCTTCACATAAATCCAAAGGAAATAAAGAACTTTGAAAGTTGAATCAATAAGAGGTCGTTTAATTTATGGGATAAGAGATAATAATGATTTCGAAATATAATATTACTTGATTTTTTAATTTTGAGATAGGATTAGCTAGACGGTATATCACAATTATGATATTATTTTTATATGACCTTCTATGATGGATAACAATGATTACTAATCCCGAGATAAAATTACCAAAATGATCAAGATAGAGTAATCATGCAAAGTAGTATCTTACTACTAGAAATTAGTATAGATAGAGTAACAAGAAAAATTATGTGAAGGTGAAGTGAAGTTATTGGTAGTGAGCAAAAGAAAAACTATCAATGTATATAGAACGTATATCATTATCGGGAGCTAAAGGAAAATTAATTTGGTAGGACATGTAAACGCGTAATTTTTTACCCTTTCCAAATTTTTTCACCGTTTTAGTCATTTAAAATGGTTATTGAGTAAGGATATATGATCGTGATAATTGTGTAAAAATCACTCTTCTCATGTAAACAAGAAAGATATGAAAAGGAGTTGAAGCCCTTAGGAATCGAAGGGACTAGACTAAAATTTAAATGATAAATGGATGGACTAGATCGAATTTGAACAAATTAGCATAGGCTTTATTAACAAATGCCCTCGTAACTTAATATATACTTATTGTGTTTATAAAGGTAGTTCGTGAAATATATGTTTAATGGATTTTATTGATGAATATTTATCGATTAGTATAAAATAGACATACTACATATGTACAATACAAAACATGTGACTAAATTTATGCATAACGTTCATTCATTAATACCTACGGTTAAATAAATTCAAACTTTTTATATCGTATGTAGATCAATTTGTGTGTATTTTTCTTAAATAAAGCAGATAATGTTGTTATTAGCTTTTTAATATTAGGCTAGTAAAGAATTCATTTTTTTTCTCCACATAATTGACACTTCACAAAGAAAAAAATCATTTAGAGAGGAAATCGAAGATGTCCTGCAACAGCTTCTAACTTCTAAGAACCACAATTTGATTATTGACTAGTATGGAGATTACACAGTCGTGTACGTACGTAGATAAAAAGGTGATCAATTAAACATTTTTTATCGAAAAATTATATTGTATATATAGAAAATTATGTTATGTTTATAAGTTTTAATTCTCGAGAAATAAATTAAAAAGTATCACCAATGGAGAGTAATATTACATATGAGTTGAATTCTATTACTTTCTCCGTCCCATTTTATGTGGCACCCTTTTCTTTTTAGTTCGTTCCAAAAAAAATGTCACCCGACTATAATCAGAAACAATTTAACTTTAAAATTCCTCTTTTACCCTTAATGAAATGAATCTCCACCACATAAATATCCAAAAATATTTTAGACTGTAAATTTCAAAAATCTTTTTTTTTTATTAAACATCATATCAAATCAAATAGTGTCATATAAAATGAAACGGAGAAAATAGATTATATAAAAGCAAAAAACTAAGAATTTTGGTTGTTGTGTTGTCGGTCATTTAATTTCCTAGAAGACTTTTCTCACAACTTTTTTTTAATTAAATAAAACGACGTTGCTTGAGTTATAAAGCAAATGAAGAGAGTTAGCCCTCCTCTTATTTAATTTTTTTTATTCGGTATTCGATATTTATATTAAAGTCTGATTATTTTAAATTTATATTGCATAAAATCTTTATTCAAGGAGGGAGCGCTTTTTATCAATAAATTTTTCATATTCAAAATTTAAATTCAAAACATCTGATTAAAAAAAAAAACAACTTCACTCGATACATCACCTTCGTTGGTAGACCCTCTTATTTAACTTGATAGTACACTAAAAGAGTCATTGAATACGTCATTTAAGTCTTTGAGTATTGACCAAATCGAAGAGAACGTATATTTGCACCACTATTTCTAGATATTTGAGGATAAGGTAGTCCTACAACTTAAAAAAAAAAAGAGGAGGATGGAAAGGGAGAAATAAGAGAGAGGTTATGGAAATCGAATTCAAATTAACAAAATAAAAATTCAAATAGTTAAATGATTGAGCTACTAGGATCTTCGTAATATGATAATTCACATATTGAATATATTATGCTATTATTATTTTATCCATAAGTTCTTGTCATCTATCCTAATTACCCTTTGTGTTTAGATTTCTTAATGATTTTAAATATTATACGCTCTTCATTATCATGCTACGTAGAAAGTTGGAAATTAAAAAATTATCAAAAAAAAATCATTTTTAAAATGAATTAAAAAAAATAAGTCAAATAAATTAAAACGAACCTATAATTAATTACGTGGCGTGGCGGCTGAACAACTGATAAGTGACCGTTTGACATTTTCTACATACGTTAAATGATGGGCCATCAACTTCTTGCACGTGGTTTAGGTTTGTCTGATTAAACAAAGACTATAAATTTATTATCAATTGAGAAATAAATTTATTTATTTTAAAATTTATAATTTAAAATAACTTGAGTTTTTTTGTAACTATAAATCATTTTAAAATATTTTTTAATTATTTTCTTCTGTTTATCTTAATATTAGGAAATTTAAAAGTGCCTAAATAATTACTCAATTATGGGTGTAGTTAGTTTTCAAGATATTTCATTTTTTCAATTAGTTTTCATGTTTTCCTTTAGAAAATTAAATATGATAATTAGTTTTGATTAAAATTATATTGACATGAGAGAAACTTGTGACTTCTAGATTTTTTTTGTATAATTTTTATGATGTTAGTCTATACAATTCAGTTTTGAGAATTAATTAAATTGACTTTTTTATAAACGAAACATAATAACTAATTTGTAACGGAGAGATGGTTACTTTTCCTTTTAAATCTTTTTTAGTTTTGTTTCCAACCGCCCTATTCTTCCAATTTTTTTTTTGTCTACTATAAACTCCTACATTATTCGACAATTATACCTTATAAATGGAGATTTTTAGGCAATGCTTAGTATATAAACTGTTTATTCTAGTATTTATAGAAATATTTTGATGACAAGAACAACAATAGCTTATGTTGTATTTTATACTCTTTTTTTTCTATTATAGTTAGTTTAGGTAAAAGATTGACTTTCATAAGTAAAAGAACATGCATGATGAGATTTTTATTTTAACATTTTTGTTATAGTGTTGATGTATGTACTTGTGTTTTACCTACTTTTACTAAAAAACTTAGTGGTGTTTTGATATGTTTTAACTCTTAATTTAATTATTTTGAATATTTAAGATTTGTAAAACACAAACAGATAAAATTTATAAATTTTATGTTTGTTTCATCTTATGAAAGAAAAAAATTTAAAATAACTTAAATTTCACAAAATATACTTTTTGATTACTTTCAAATATGAATATTAGCAAAAATTAAATCATAAATTTAGTAATACGACTGTGCGAAGCGCATATAAATTCATTAATTTTATATAAAAAGAAAGAACTACTCCCTTTGTTACATTGTATTTGGCCTTGATTAAAAAAAAAGAGATGTTTTATTTTACCTGTCCATTTTAGTAGATGAAAAAACCTTTATTACTTTTCTTTTCAAACTATCCTTAGTAGTATTAAATAACTACATAAAGTTAATTAAAAGCATCACTAATAAAAATAGTTTATTAAAATACATCCCTAATTAAAATTTCTTAAAATTTATCATATTAACAAAGATCAAATAATATGAAATAAAGAAAATACTTACGACTCCATCACGACACTTCCTCGCTATTAAAATCAACACTCTATCTATCTACCACTTGTAGAGCAAGTTGTTCATTTCTTTGGTCCATACAATAATTGCAATCCGTACGTGTCCCCTCACACCTTCAATTTATGCATTCAAAATCTTATTATAAATAGAGCCCAAAAATGCATTAGTTTCTTCATCCCTCAATTTTCATATTTCATAAGTACTAAGTTTTGAACAAAAAAAAAAAAGAATTAAGAAGAATGGGTTCCAAGGCAATTATGTTTCTTGGTCTTTTTTTGGCTATTTTCTTAATGATAAGCTCTGAGGTTGCTGCTAGGGAGTTGGCAGCTGAGACTTCCAATGGTAAGCATTTCTTTTCATTTGTTCCCTCTCTTAGGGTGTGTTCGATAAAAAAAATGTTTTTCATGAAAAATATTTTGTAAGAAAATAAGTGACTTTTTTATTTACTTTTTTGTAAAATAATTGGAAACGAAATCCCAAAATTTCAATTAATAATGATATAGTTTGATCATGACACTTAATATACATTCCTTTTGTTTCATTTTATATGTCTCATTTACTATGCATAAAGTTTAAGAATATACCATAAACTTTCCAATCTTTGCTAAACTAAACTAAAGGTGTGTAAATTATATTATAAATGTCCTATGAATTTTGTGATCTTATGTTACATTGAAATTAAAAAAATTACAATTAAATATATATTTTAGGAAAAGGAGTACTCATTTTGAGATATAATAAAAAGGAAAGTACGACATATCAATTGAAGCTCAATTCAGAGACTAGTCATGACTCATCGTACGTGTTAGCTAGTTTAATTAATCTTCACAATTCATCGATGCAGCGGTAAACGTTGATGGACATTATCATGGTGGCGGCTATGGTAAGCACTATGGAAAACCTAAGAAATGTTATAGATGCCACAAAAAATACTGCTGCTCTTATGAAGAATATGTGGCTGACCAGACTCACAACTAAATAATTAATTGTGTGTATTATTATTGTAAACTTTTGAAATTAAGTGACAAGATAATAATAATCTTGCTACTTAAGACCCTTTGCTTGTAACAAGTATGAATAAAGCCATTCATTTACTATGAATGGTCGGTCATGATGTAATGTTTTGTTGTACAATATATCATATTGTGTTAAAAATGTTTCCCTAGTGTTAAGATTTTCTTCTTATTTTTACTTAAGTATTCTATCATCCTTTAATCATATGTTTCAGGATTGAATCCTGGTCCGAATATAAAATCGTCTTTGTTACATAGCTTTTACTCGATCTGAATTTTTTACCGTGAATCAAATTTATTTAAGGCATCTCTAATTAAGGATATTGAACATCGAGGGGAAAATTTAAAATATTTAATTTTCTTGTTATTTAATTATAAAGTAAGGAAAACAATGCAGAAAAAAGAAACAATTTGTTCTTTTCTTTGTATAATATTTTAAAAAAAATATAATCACAGAAGAAATAAAATTAAAGCATGGGGGGACAAAAGACTTACTAATGTCAAATCATCACTTATTTTTTGATTTCTAATGAAAACTCTAGTCAAGGCTGAAATCGAAATTTTATAAAAACATCTCAACATATAAACAAAAATGAACACATGAGTAAATTTTAATGATTCAATATATGATACAATGTAGTAGCTTTTTTCGACGAAGGAGAATCAATTAACACTCTTAGATAAGGATGGTTACATCATTAATATTATTTGGGTGAAATTTCACCATGTGTTTGGCCATAGTATTTGGGAAATATATTTCACTTTTTTAGAAAAATATAATTTATACTCATAAGTTTTAAAAATTATCAAAACTAACCATAAGTTTGTATTACAAATCAATTGAATCTTCGTTGCAACAATAACAAATAGTGTTCATGACACTAGAGCAATGTGGTAGTTTGGAGTAAGTGCAACAAGCATCATTCCATACATCGTGAAGTAGACAAAGCACATGACTTTGTTACCCTGAGCCGATTGTTCATCATTTTCATCAACAACCATATCATCATTTAATATTCATTGAATATTTCATCACTACTTTGGTGTTCACGTGAAAAACTATGTAATACGACACAAACAACTACTATAGAGGGTGTTTTTGTAAAAGATAAAAGTTTGGGGTAAAATTTTAATTTTCAAAAGATCTCAAATAATGAGATTTGGCCCAAATACTAGAAAAAACTAGTATTTGGGAATTTGGGATATTTGCCAAATAATGACAAATTATATGGACAAATACTATTTGCCAAATTTTTTCCCAAATATTATTTGAGAAATCTATGACCAAACGGGCCCAAAATATCACATGTAGAACTTATTTTCTTTACTTTCAGTCTTACACTCAAGAAGTAATTTTCCTCAATTTTTCGTATTTTTCGATACACAGTGTGAAAGCAAGACTGAATAATGTTGACAAGTGACATGTTGACATCTTATGCTGCATTATTGTTAGTTATTGTCACTTATCCTTTAATTTGTAGACTAGAAACCGCATACACCTACGTAATATAAAAGATTGCCACGAACTTTATTTATAAAAAAAATACATAATATATAAGAGATTATCATGATTATGACATTTAATCAATTTGAAATTATGAATAAAGATTAATGGAGGGTTGTGAAGATATAGAAGCTACTAATTACTGTATTAGCTATAATATTTTATGATACTTGTTTTAAATATCCATAAATAATATACCTCGTTAAAATTTTACGTTAAAAAAATTATGATATAGTTTTTAAATTTTAAACTTTCAAGTGATTAATTTGGTAGTTTGAGCAGTAATGGAGGGTGGTTGGCGGTGGGGTGCGCGGGGGGGGGGGGGGGGGGGGTTCAGAGAAAACCTAGTCAACTTAATTGATTAGTGAGTGATTGACATTTTGCCACTTGGAATTAGGGGTGCTCACGGTTTGGATAAATATCGATCCAAATCGAAAAATCAAATCAAATCGATAAAATAAAACCGATTTTATTTGGGTTTGGTTTGGTTTGGTTTTAGATTTTTAAAAATCAGTAGTATTTGGTTTGGTTATGATTTTATTCAAAAAAAAACTAAAGAAATAATCGAATCGAATCAATGAATTATATACATATATTTTGTTAATATACATAATATATTGTTTTTATAAACAATTTTAAAAATCTTATATATGTTTTCATTAAAATTTCTTTATACTTTACTTATTGAAAGCAAGAATACCCAAGGTGAAAACATTTATCTTATTGATTTCATGTAATATGAGTGTCTGTGACAATTATTTGTGGGACTGAAAATGTTATTATTTCTTCCTTCTAGGCCAATATAGTGAATTTTAAAGTTTTATTGATAGTAAATTCAGTGATCGAAAGTTTGGTAATTTAAGTCATTGTAACTATTTTTTTGTTTTGAATGGATTGTTGTCACTTTTTTCACATTTTGAATGAATTGTTTCTTTTATTTTTGTGTATGATTAATAACCAAATAATCAAACCAAACCAAACCGAAACCGATAACCACCAAACCGGTAAATGTATATTATATTTGGTTTGGTTTGGTTTGGTTTTGATAATTTTAAAACCGATTAAGTTGCTTTGATTTTTGATTTTGACCAATAACCGATCCAAACCAACTCGTGAACACCCCTACTTGAAATTATTAATAAGTCAACTAATAAGTCATTCACCTTTAATTTATCGAACAATAAATAGCAACTACAACATGGCATTTAATTAGTAGCTGTTATATACTCTTCCAAACTCTATCTATTATTTATTCACTTTGTCCTATTTTTCTTTTATTCAACTTTACATTAATAGTGTGTTTAGTAGGTAACAAAACATTTTGTAAATTTTTAATTTGAAAAATATTATTTCAACAATATTTATATATGGTTCGATAACACAAGGATGGAGGTGAAATGGTCTCGCCGTGAGCGTATGGGAGGGGCGTGGAAGTGGGCTTTTTGGGAGCCGGGGTCGATGTGAGTTGGCAAGGGAATGCAACGGTGAAGAGGAGACAATCAAGATTTTATGTCATTTATAAAATTTGTTTTCCTTATTTTTACGAGAAAAGTCATGATTTAAGTTTCACATATAAGTCACATAAAAAATCTCTGCAGGTAATTTAGAAAATACTGAAAAGTAATAGAACATGATACATTTAATTAGGGATAAGGGTCTGAAAAATACTCCAATTTCAGTCGGATTTGTTGTTGCGATACTAAACTTTCATGAGGACCTATTACCTCCATAGACTATTTAATACCGTATTTTACATCATATATATTTGCCCACGTAGACATAAAAAATAATGCAAAATTATAAAGAGTAATGTGTCCACGTGGACATATATATACATTTAAAATACACTATTAAATAGTTCAGGGGGTAAAAAATACGGTATTAAATAGTCTTGAGAGGTAATAGGTCCTTATAAAAGTTTAGTATCGCAACAGCAAATCCAACCAAAGTTGAGGTATTTTTCAAACCCTTATCCCATTTAATTACCTTGGTAATTTAAAAAATCATTAGGTTATCGATATACATAACTTAAATGCTTTCTATCAAGATTTTCCAGGATAAGGTTTGTCCTACAAGTTGAGCAAATATTTTATTTTAATTATTGTGGTAAGATTACTACTCACAGCACTCGTGTTGAAATACCAAACTTGTCACCTCAAGCAATCCGTAAGTCTTCCTCGATCAATCTATAATCACATCATAATAATCTCGTATTACTTCCTTCGTTTAGGCTAATTCATACTAAATTTAGAATACCCAATCCTCAAGGTTTCATGACTGATTCGAAATCTGCCCAATCACCTAATTAGTGCTTTAATCACACAAAATAGCCTCTTCTTGATTTATTCTCATTTAAAAAAGATCAACCTTGTTGACACCCAATTTTGACCCTCCACAATATAAATTAATCATTTCGAGCTTCTCCAATTTCAAACGATTTAAAATAATTAATTTTATAAATTTTTTGAAATAATAATAATATAGTTTGCAAATTATTTTAACTAGTTCCGTCTTATTTTATAATTTTTAGATAATATATATGTTTTACATAATTATGTATATAATTATTATATTTTATGAATATTCAAAAATCGTCTCAAAAAGAGTTTGTTTTATATTCAATTAAATTAATTTGGTTTAAAGTATAAGTTATTTATTTTATTAGTTTAATTATTCTTATTTTATATTATTTTGTCTTATTTAATTTTGTTGATTTGAAAAGCACCTTTTATTTAAGTTACGTTATTTTAGTTATGGCCATAGTTTTAAAATAATTGTTTTTATAAAAGTAATAATAATAATATAGTTTGCAAGACTTTTAAATAGTTTGTCACTTTTCATAAATTTTAGATGATGTATATGTTTTACATAATTATGTATATGATTAGTATATTTTATGATTATTCGAAAATCGTCTCAAAAAAAGATTTTACATTTTTAATATTAGGGATGGTTATAATTTTGAATTAATGAGTTTTATGAAATTCAAAATACTTTCAAGCTATGTTCAAAATAATTTTATCATTTTTTAATAATAAATATGTATTTTTTTTTGCAATCATTTTATTTTATAAATATTTGAAAATCATCACAAAAGATTTTACATGTTAATTAAATATTTTATTAATTTACTTTAAAGTTATAGTTATAATTTTGAGCTAATTAGTTTATAATTAAGTTAATTATTTTATTTTGTTAAGATTAAGAAGCTCATTAATCAACTTATATTAATTCGTCTTAATTAGCTTTTAGCCAAATCACCAAGTAAACTCAATTTGGCTAAATCCTTAATTCAATAGCTATAATTGCAATCAATTAGGCCAATTCTCAAATCGAGTCTAACCATTTATTTAATTTTAATTCCCTTTTGCCTCCCTTCAAACTCATTTGTAAAATCAATTTTTTGGGCCTTTCATTTTGAATTGCCAGACCCGTCAGCCCATCTTTCCAATTTCCAATTCAACAAAAACATTCCCAGCCCACCATACAACCCCACCATCTCGACCCGACCCGACCTTTGTTCCCTTATAATTTCAACGTTAACAGCTCTATATGCAGCAGTCCAAAATGTCAAAGCAGCAGCTGGAATGGCGGAATCCGCGGAAAAAGCAATCGTCTGCCCTCACCAAACCATTCCAGCCCTGCCTGTTGTCCGGATCTCATGGGATTTGGGTTGAATTCTTGCACAACGAGCAGCCTTTTGGTTCTTGGGAAATCTGAAATTGGGAATTGAGTTTAAGAATTCCGATTCTATCCTCGTTCTCACTTGAATTTCGTCCCTTTCCCCCTAAGAACGAACCCTAAATCTCCTCCTATATGAACCCTTCTCATTCTCCATTGTAAGGAGGAGGGGGGAGAAAATTTTTTAAGGTATCAAAAATAACTAAATACTTACTTAATACACTTTAAAGAAAACATAGGGAGCACTCGTTTTTTTAGTGTTTTTGGTTTGATATTCTTGCCCAAATTTCTCGGCTACTGTTCGTGTTTCGGACTCGCGTGGAAGAAGCTGTTGTTCCTCTGCTCGTTCTGTCCCAATTTCGCTGCACCGTTAAAGGTAATACACACTTTTGATTCAACTATCTTTGCTTTTGAATACATTGTTAGTGTGTAGGCTGTTTACATTATGATGTTTGAGCTTATTGTGACTCACTGTTTATCATAAATCAGTCCGTGGTTGGTTCGTTTGCTTCCGAATATTGATAAGAGTTGAGGTTCTCCGTTTCCCTTTGTCTACTATTTCATCTTTTGATTCCGACTGTAGTTGGAATATGTGTATAGATGTTGGTGGGCTGTTTGTTGGTTGCAACTATGTTTCTCATCTTAGTTTTCTTCTCGTTGTCATAAATCTGTACTGATATGTAAGTGTTTGATGTCGCATCCTTCGTTCTTTCACCTCAAGTTGAAGGAATGAAGCACGACGTCAATATTTCGAGTTCTTAATGTTTTATATTTGTTGTCTCGAATCTGTAGCTGATTATTTCGACCATGTTAACTCCCGTTTATGCTGTCTATACGCAATATAGCTTATACGTGACGAATTAGTCAAGCTCCATATTTAGTTTGAACTAAAAACCTTTTCAAAATATACTGATGTCTTGTTCTTGTACATGTTTTAAAGAATGAGTTGTGTTTTTTTTTTCCTTTGTAATGGCCTATGATGATCGAGTCTCATGTCGGAAAGATTATAGCCTTACAAGTTGAGTTTTAATTCATTTTTTGTTTGGTTTTAAATGTATGTCTCTGTATGTAAAATTTGTGTTGAGGCTTACTGCAACTTTCCATATGCCCATGCTTGTCCCTTTCTTTTATTTTATTTATTTGTTTTGAAGTTCTGAAATTGTTAAAAAAGGAGAGTAAGAATAAAAATAAATAAATAAGATCACATCTCTTATTCATGTCCAATGTCCAGCGAGAAGTAACTTTGTTTGGCTAATTTTGTCTACTGTTTTGTTCAATTTGCTTAAGCTTATTCTATACATGGGTTTATTATTACCTTTCCATAGTTTCATATTGCATTTTCTTTAGGGGGCTTGGTCACCTTAACAGTTTAACCACAATAGTTTTCTTTATTGATAATTGTTTTCCTTATCGTTATCCTCGTCCAAATAAATATGCCTAAGTCCACTTCATTTAGTTATCGCTGGCCTTAAATGCTTAGCAGTCATCACTATTTGGTGTCTTACCTTATTGTGTGAAGTTGGGTTTAATTTGAGTGCAAAGTTCTTTTTAGTATTGTGTGCATTTGTTTGCCATCCTTGTATAACAATGATACAATAAACTAAGCACATGTATCTTTGCCTCATTTCAATTTTATATACATTGGTTGTATTGTATAGATTTAAAGTATCCCGCATCACTAATTCTTATCTTTTTTTTTGTGTGTGCGTGAACTTGCCTCGAGTCCTTATGGGCTTCTCCATTTTTTATGCATTACGAATTGGGCCGTGAAGGCCCAAACTTATCCTCCTCTCGAGTTAGCCCTGTTGCAAACGTAGGAGAAGTTAAGGAACAAGTTGAAGGCAATGAGACAGGGGCTGGAAATTAAATTTACAGATTCTGGAAAGCTGAAGGACAGCCTGATTCAGCTTTTTATACACTGATATACGGTCCAGCCCAGCAAATACAGGTCAAAAATGCGAAAATACAGGGCTAAGGCGAAACACAGGTGTTTGGAAGCAAGCAATACACGAAAAGGGCTAATATACGTGCCGATATACACTGATATACATCAGCTGTATACCAAAAACGGGATTGAGTAAATCCCCAGAAATTACAGCGAATTTGGCCCAAAAAGGAGGCCCAAATTCAATTTCTAACTTATTTAATTGTGTGATTATTTATTTATTTGTTTTTTTTTTTATTTGCGACTTAATTTAATTAAATTCCCCAAAAGATAAACCATATTCTTTATGTCGGTTTTCTTTAAAAATAATTCATTTTATCAACTCTTATGCTTATTCAAATATTTTTAGTCAAAACTTTCACTCATCTTTAATTAGATTAAAATAATGTCTTGTTTTGTCTACCGAGTTGATTCGAATTATTATTTCTAAAAAATGAAGCAAATAAATTTTAATTAACCTAGTTTTGTTAAAATCCTAATTGACCAAGTCGTTTCAATTAAGATCCAATTTTCCAAAAAATTTAAAAATTATTCTTTATTTAACTATGTTCATCAAAGTTAATCGAATATCGTAAAATATTATATTTTATGTTAAATTATTTTTCCTAAATTTTTAAAGATACGTTCTTTAAGAGTTTTTTCTTTATTTATTTAAATCATTTTTTTTATTTCAGAATTGTTCTAAGTTAAGGTATATATATATCTCTTTTTTATTTTATTTATTCTTAATAAACTTTAAAAATGCGTTAGTCAAAATCTTTTTCAATTGATTAATAATAATAAATAATAATAATAATAATACTTACTTAGTCATTTGCTCAAAAGGTTAGTCAAATTTTTATTCTTTAATTAATTTAAAATGATTTTCATGCTTTAATATATTAAATTGGTTTAAATTATTATTTTAAAATGAATTAAATAAATTCTAATTAATCTGGTTTTATTAATTTTTCTAATCACTTGCAATTTAATTCAAATGTATCATTTTTGGGATCCCTTTTCTCTAAATAATAAAATAATATCAAATGCATAATTTATTTAATTATTTTTCCAAAATTAATCAAATATTTATAATTATTACTTTTATGTTAAATCATTATTTTTCTAAAAATAGTCAAATATATTTTAGTCAAGTCGCAGGTCAATCGCATGTTAGCGGGCATTTCGAATGCTTAAACCCTTCTCGAAGTGTAAATTGAACCCGAACCTTCTTTGGTATTTTCAAATGATTTTTTCTGTTTAAATCTTTGAAAATTATAAGTTTTCTTAATTTCTTTAAAAAATTAAGTGGCGACTCTTTCTAAGTATTTCTCAAATTGTTTTTTTACTTAGAACATTTCCAAAAGTGATTTTTCTAGAAATAGTCAAATTACGACACAACAAACCTAATCTTATTGCCCAATTACTCTTACTGCATATAAGCCAAACACCAAAGTTTACAGTTCAAATAATTGACTATATTCACTTGGTTCATAAGAATTTAATAAATCTTTTTTTCTTCCAAACTCATGTTCCTCAACTTCCCAATCCCTAATCTTATAGTCATGGAATATACAAATTCAACCTTTAAACTACGTTAAGGAACTTACCTTCTTCTTCTTCTTCTTCTTCTTCTTCTTCTTCTTCTTCCACTTCTTCCACTTCTCTCTTTAGTTTGAGAACTAAGACTTTCAGTTTTAATTTAGTTTTTTCCTTCGTTCGTTCATTCACTGTAGAACAAGAAGAGGTCCTCATTTTTTTTTGTTTATCGCTGAACATTGCAGCAGCCTTGGCTTCCTAGGGCTTTTAGCCCAATCTCTCTCTTCTTCTTTTTTTTTTTTTTAAAATAACTAATGACTTATTTTCCCTTAACTTAAATTATAGGGTATTACATTTTTATCCATTCTTTTCTTTCTCATTTAATGCTTGAAATTATTTATGGAGATCCTTAAATGCTTCAATGATATTTGACCTGCCCTCTGTATGATCGCTTAGTTACACTTTGAAAAATTTGTCAATTATTTTTTCTATACTTGTATAATCATTGGTACATAGTTCTCCACTTGGTGAAAAGAACATAACAGAAACATCCGCTCCAATCTGGGTTGAAAGCTTATCCACATCATAGAACAAGGTCTTTTTCCTTTTCGAAAAACTAACAATGTGTGCTTTCTCAGACACAATCAACTTCAATTCAAGGTAAACAAAAGACTAAAATAAAGTTGACTTCGTCTGAGAAAGCATGCATTGTTAGTTCCTCAAAAAGGAAAAAATCTTTGTTCAGGGATGCAGATAAACATGCAACTCGGATTAAAGTAGATGTTGGTGTTATGATCTTTCCACCAAGTGGAAAACTATGTTACTATGGTTCCATAAGTATAGAAAAAATAATTGATAAATATTTTGAAGTGAAATTAGAGGATCGGTAATGAGATCATGGCGAGGACAGATCAAATGGTTTAGAGACATTTGAAGATCTCCGCAAAGAATTACAAGCATTGAATAAGAAAGAAAGAAATGAATACTAATGTATAAGATCATACACCCTAGCTTAGAAATACCTCCAAATAAACACATGTTGGTGGCAATGAATTTACGGATGGAGAAAGTTAAAAAGAGAAAAAATGTTATTCTAATTGAGCATCTCAAGTTTGATTTAAATACTTCCCCTGAACCAGAAGAGGAGGAGAGTTCTTGAAATTATAAATATCATGGAGTCAGGAATTGTAGTTCTTGAAATTGGAGCTATGTTTGGGGAAGACCTTATTAGCGTTCGAGTCATCTAATATGGTTAATTCTCGTCTTTGTTATTATGTCAATTGTTACAAGTCTTCATTCAACCATTTATTTGATATTTTAGATAATTAAATAGAAGGTTATGGAGTTCTTAAGTTATTAAGTCGGTTGTTTTGATTTGTTCCATCTTTAGTCTTTAATGAGCTTTGTGTAGTATAAGTGGTAAATCAATTAAATTCTTTTATTTAGCTAGTGAACAATGTTGAAGTGATGGATCAAAGATAATACTCGTGCACTCATTAATGTACTTTTATGTTTCATCTCTTACGATGTTTGTGCATTTACATTTTACATCAAGGCTAGCTCTCTGCAAAATTGTGGAATCTCTGAAATATGAGTTTTTCTAATATCTATTGACTTTATTGGCATACTTTTAGGATTCCAAGAGAATCTCTTAAATACATTGCTAAGTACTTGTCCCATAAGAAATTAAGTACTAATTATTATGATTTTGAAGCAAAATGCACATTAGTACTAACTACTATATAAAATATCAGCTCTATGATAATTCTACAACATAGTGTGTAGCAAAGTGATTGATATAATTTGTAATTGTGGTATTCATTGGTATTATAAGAACTTCAGAAACCAAAAAAAGATTCAACCCTGAAAGCTCGTATGTTTTTATCCCATAAAAGGTATGGATATTTACGCAGTTGTAGTACTTGCATAAATTCATTGCCATCCACAAGATAGAAACATAACATCTCAGTGATAGCCTTTTACTAATATAGCAAGCACAAAGCAACTCAAAGAGGAAATAGTGGTTAGAATATGTATTTTTGAGAAAGAGCGAAAGAAGAGGGAAGAGGGAATGAACGACTCTGAAGAAACTAGATTTAAGAGTTTTGATGATTTTGTTAAATCTTCAAAACAATGGTACTCCTTACAAGTTACAATATAGATACATAATATACACAACAAACTCTAGGATACAACATCCAACACATTTTTATTTCCTTGGAGTAGGACTTTGGAATGTAACAAAGAGGCCGGCGTAACCACTAGTACCTTATGCTGATTCAACATTCTCTACATTTAATTAACTTATAGTCATTGTTGTTTTTCATATTTCTTTAGATTCAGTTCAACATTATTACTTTGCAATTGCAATGTAATAAACCAGAAGACAATTTTGTTGGAATTCATGGTAAACTTGTACGGTTACCATGAATTTCAACAAAATTGTCTTCTTATTTATTCCATTGCAACTGCAAAGTAATAATGTTCAATTAAATGGAAAGAACTATGAAAAACAACAATGTCTATAAGTTATTTAAACATACAACAATGCCTTTAAGTTATTTAAATATATTCTGTTAATTCAAAAGAGACGCCTTGGAGTAACAATAAAGTTGTCTCTGTGTAACTTATATATCACGGGTTCGAGCCGTGGAAGCAAACACCAATGCTTGCATTAGGGTAGGTTGTCTACATTACACCCCTTGGGTTGCGACCCTTCCTAGGATCTTGCTAATGCGAGATGTTTTATGCATCGGATAATCCTTTTTTTATATAATGTTAATTCTATGCCGTGAGAGAAAAGGAAACATGTGAAATAGCTAGTTTTATTTTTAATTTACACGTACATTTTTTCCTAATGTGATTCGAGAATAAAAATCTCAATAACTCCAACTCAATAAAACCATATAAGATGATTTTACACCTCTAATTAGTTACATTTATTGTTTATTAACCTTGATAAACTTCATTTACCTTAGTTGGCAACATTTAAATCAAAGTTTAGTGCCTCGACCTAAAGAACACTTTTTGTTACTTTATTTATTTTGTTCAACTACAACTTGATCGCCACCAACTGCTAGAACCTGTGTTTATCTAGCGATATTTCTAAGTCGGGATTCATGATCTTATACCTTACTATTCACCCTTTTCTTTCTTGTCCAATTCTTGTAATTTTTATAGAGATCTTCAAATGTCTTAAAGACATTTGATATGCTCGTGAACATGATCACATTGACTATCTTCTAGTTTCAATTCAAGAATCTTATCCTTTATTTTCTCTATACTTGTGGAACCATAGGAATATGATTTTCCACTTGGTGAAAAGAGCAAATCGCTATCATCCGATCCATTCATAATTGAAAGCTCATCAACTTTCTTCAACATGCCTATTTTCCTTTTTGAGGAAGTAGCAAGGCATGTTTACTTGGACTCAATCAACTTCATTTCAATTGTTTTGCCTAACCCTACTCGTCCTCCTTTTCATTGCAAAAAGCAAATAAATAGATAATAAAAGAAGAATATGTTTTGCCAAAATAAGCCTGAGAAATTTTGAGATGGACACATCTACAATTCATAGTGGTGCACATTTTTTACTCTCATTTAATGTTTTCATATTATGTAAATATGTCATGAAATTTCAGTGAATTCCGTTGACCATAGTTATCTCTTATTTATTTCATTGCAATTGCATAGCAATAGAGCCGAGTGGAATGTAAAGATAAATATAAAATAGAAATTCTTTGATTATTTGACATATATAATATTTTTGAAATAGGTAATTTTGTGATATATCACAAAACATTAATGGGTTGTACTGAAACCATATATACAAATATCTTTTTTTCCAATTTTAGGGGCAATAGTGAATCTAAAATATCAATAATAGATGCAATGTCATTGAAGAAGAATTGATTACACCAAAAACATAATACTAAAAAACATTTTAACTTGACCTTTTGGACACCAAACAATCAACTATACTAGCGGGGATAATTCTCCATTTGTTAATTAACGTCTTTGCATTCACCCCTGATTTCTTCCAACTCTTTAAAGACTCTTAACACCAACATGGGCATTGTCACCCCTACTAACACAATTCATAACGTCGTTGCTTAATTTATGTATAATACAAAACATTTGACTTAATTTATGCATAACGTTCATTCATTAATACCTACCGTTAAAATAAATTCAAACTATTCATAATGTAAATAGATCAATTTGTGTGTATCTCGACTATTTTATACCACTTCCAACTAGCATACGAGAAGTATTGTTCAGCTAACTTAAAACAAATAATTTTTTTAAAAAAAATCTACGTATTTTTTTAATCTATATTTAGATTTGAATATGTGATGCATATTTAAGTCATCCACAACCACTCAAAATTGTCCGCATAATTCATTTGAACACCTCAACCTAACGTTATACCTATTAAACAACTCTACAAACTCGAATTTGAACTATTTGAACACTTTTTTGACAATCAGCTAAAAGTATAAAATGTGTGTAACCCACTTGTGATGACATGGCAGATTGACGAATTAATGATATACATGTGACATTTTGAGCTAAAATAATAATTAAAAATTTATAAAGAAAAAAAAGAAAGGAAAAGGGCATGTCCGGCTGTCCGCCCGCCGTCGACCTTGCAACCTTTTCTATTCAAAGTGTTTTTCATCCATTCACCGTCTCTTAAGTCTTAAGTCAACTTAAAATCAATCCTAATATGTTTATTAAAGAAAAAAAAAATGAAATAGTAAACTGTATATTCTTCTTTAATTTCTTTATTTTTTTTTCCTTTTCTCATCTCAGATTCGGAAGAAATTTCATGGAAATTCAACCATTAATGAACTGTTTGTGAAGAGATTTACAGCTTTAAATTGAACCCTTCTTTAATTTCTTCATTTCTATCCCTTTTCAACTTTTCTCTTCCATAGTTAATTCTGATTTTGGTTTTTTTTCCAGGAGAAATTACTCATTTTTATTCCTTTTTATCTTGTTTATGTTTTGGATAGTAAAGAAGAAATTTTTAATTTTTGTAAAGGATAGTAGTGCTTCCCACATGAATATGATAGTGGTGAGGGAGAATGTGAAGTGGCTGAATATAAGAAGGAAAGAGAAGGGTGGATAGTGGTGGTAATAACCGCGGCGGGCGCAGTGAAAATGGTTGTGGTGATGCGGCGGTAGACGCGGTGGAAATGGGTTATGGTCAAAGAAGAAAGAAGAAGAAAGAGATAAAAAAAATATAGCTAAAAATTGTTGGTCACGCGCTGAATCTGTGTGAAATGCACTTTTCATGCCATGTCAGATAAAAGTGTTTAATAGGTACTTATTTTGAATACCTTAAGGGGTCGTATGGTGTGATGAATAAGGGGAGTTAATCCCAGGATAAATTTTAAGTACCCTTTATTTTGTTTGGTAGGAAAGCTTGGGATAACTTATCCAGGATATGAATTAGTACCGGGATAAGTTATCCCTCATATTGGGTGGTATAGTAATCCTAGGATAAGTTATCCCGGGATAAAATAGGTAAATGACAAATACATCCCTTTAAATCATTTTTATACATCATTTTTCACATTTATGTATATTTACATTATTTTTAAATATTTACTAATTCTTATTTTTATGATAATTATTCATATTTTTCTATTAAAAAATTACACTATATAAATATAATTTTTATTTGTGAATTTATTTGACTAATTCTTATGTTTATTTTATTTTGATTTCTCATAAATTTTCTTCTCTTTAATAAACTAAAGAGGGAAGTTCTATTTTCAAGCTAAATAAGAAAAAAATTATATTTTTAAATACACTTGGTACTTATCATGGGAATACATAAGCAAAAATATTTATGTTCAATAAAATAAATAACTAAAGCTCGCAAAGAAAATATAAAAAAAATTAAATAAAGTGAAGGGTAATTTTGTAAACAAACAATTTGTTCTTAAAATTTATCAATATATATTATTTTGAATACAACAAACTAAACACTCAATAAGAAATAATCTCAGCACAACTTATCCCATCATAATTAATCCCAACATAAATTATTCCAACATTACTTATCCAATCATAATGCATATTCAAACCAAATAACCCCTAAGTATTCAATAGGTACATCTAATAATTAAGGTGTCCAAGTAAATTATATGGATAACTTTGAGTAGCTGGCGATGACTTAAGTCTTTTCATTTCAATGCATGCAGTTGCAATGTCTAATAGTCAAATAATAGGGGACAGCTGACATGTCTTTTGATTTGATTTAAAACTCAATATATATTTTTTCCAAAACTTATGGACTAGACGCAGAAAAAAAAAAAACAAGACAAACAACAAAGATTTAGTACTGTTCTTCCTTCTTTTTTTTTTTCTTATTAAAGTATAATTACAAAAATAAAATAAAAATAATTGTAGCATGAGTGACAAAGACTATACTGTGAGTTAAAAAGTCAAAATAGTCACTTATCCTATTGACTTATATAAACGCGTCTCAGCGTTGCCATTCACGAATTATATTCGATACGAGTTAAGATTTTCAATAAAGAAATTTTAAAATATTAACAAATACTATATGTACATATAAATATAATTTTATCGATCTATATAAGATATACATCATATTTTTTCAATAAAAAGATATCAATTAACATCGTTTAAAGTCACGCACAATGCGTCTTGTGTGATCAACTAAATATCATATTAGTTATTATTTGAAAATAATGTCGATTTTTGTCTACGAAACCAAACAGTTCGTAAGATCTTATCAAGAAAATATTTTATTCACTTGTCACGTTGTGCAAAAATATTTTTCTTAAATAAAGTAGATAATTTTGTTATTAGCTTTTTGAATATTAGGCTAGTAAAGAATTTTTATTTTCTCCATATAATTGACACTTCACAAAGGAAAAAAAATGTAGAGAGGAAATCGAAGATGTCTTGCAACACCTTCTAACTTCTAAGAACCACAATTTGATTATTGACTATAGGGGTGTCAAAAATGAACCCAAATATAAGTAATTCGCTCAGAATTTTAAGGGTTGGGCTTAAGATAATTTGAAGGGAAAATTATATATAATAGCAAACTATTAATTCAAATTAAATGCTATAAATATAGTTTGATTTAATTGTACCTCATAGCAAACTATTGTTATTTCACCTCTCTCCTGGTGAATCTCGCTCGCCACTCTCGTTCTCTCCCTCGCCTCTCTCATTTTTTATACAAACGAAAGTGTATAAAGTGTTTGTGTTTGTATAAAGCGAGAGAAAATTGTATATATACATATATTTTCGTTCCCCTCTCTCCCCTCTCCCAGATCTTGCTCTCTCACTCGCCTCTCTCACTTTATACAAAAAACGCAAATTGTATAAAATGCGTTTGTGTTTGTATAAAGCGAGAGAAAATTGTATATATACATATATTTTCGTTCCCCTCTCTCCCCTCTCCCAGATCTCGTTCGCCACTCTCCCAGATCTTGCTCTCTCACTCGCCTCTCTCACTTTATACAAAAATGCAAATGTATAAAATGCGTGAAAATTGTATATATACATATATTTTCGTTCCCCTCTCCCAGATCTCGCTCACCACTCTCCCAGATCTCGCTCACTCACTCGCCTCTCTCACTTTATACAATTGATCTTTTTGTATATGTATACCAAAACAGATTATACAATTGCTTTATTTTGTATATGTATAACGAAATATATATATTTATGTTTGCTATGGAGCGCAATTATGCAAACTTTGCCATAGCATACAAATATGAATTTTGTGTTTGCTACATATGAAAGTTGCTCTAATTTGAATTGGGTTCAATCTCAACTCATTTAAGCCTAACCAATTTTAAGTGAATCCTCAATTGAGCTCAATTCAATTCCAATTTCAACCCGTTTTAAAACTATTTACTAAGATATGTTCCTATATCAGAGGTATAAATTATTATCTATTTAATATCTTTTAGGATTTATCTATCAATTTATTACTTTTTTTAAAAAAAAATCTTGACTGAAATTCGCATTGTGATTATAAAAGTTAAATATCACTATGTTAAAATTATTGAGATTAATCGGGCTAAATTGGGTGGGTCAAGACCCAACCAGTTTTTTAGCCCATTTGAACCCAACCCATTTGAGCCCAAACTAAATTTGGGCGGGTCAGGACCCAACCCGATTTCTATTTCAACCCATTTAATATCTTCAATTTCAACCCAACCCGCCCATTTGACACCCCCTAATTGACTAGTATGGAGGTTACACAGTCGTGTAGGTATGTAGATAAAAAGGTGGTCAGTTAAACATATTTTATCGAAAAATTATATTGTATATATAAAAAATTATGATGTGTGTATGAGTTTTAATTCTCGAGAAATAAAAAGCATCACCAAATGGAGAGTAATATTACATATGAGTTGAATTCTATTACTTCCTTCGTCTCATTTTATGTTGCATCCTTTTCTTTTTAGTTCATTACAAAAAAAAAAATGTCACCCGATTATAATCAGAAATAATTTAACTTTAAAATTCCCCTTTTACCCTTAATGAAATGAATCTCCACCACATAAATATCCAAAAATATTTTAGATTATAAGTTTCAAAAGTCTTTCTTTTTTTCTTAAACACCGTATCAAATCAAATAGTATTACGTAAAATGAAACGGGAAAAATAGATTATATAAGAGCAAAGTAAGAATTTTGGTTGTTGCGTTGTCGGTCATTTTCCTAGAAGACTTTTCTCACAACTTTTTTTTAATTAAAAAAAAAACGACGTTTCTTGAGTTATAAAGCAAATGAAGAGAGTTAGCGCCCCTCTTATTTAATTTTTTTATTTGGTATTCGTTGTTTATATTAAAGTCTGAATATTTTATATTTGTATCACATAGAAACTATATTTAAGGAGAGAACACTTTCTATCAATAATTTTTTCATTCTCAAAACTTCTGATTAAAAAATAATAATTTCATTTGATACATCACCTTCGTTGGTAGACCCTCTTATTTAACTTGATGGTACACTAAAAGAGTCATTGAATACGTCATTTAAGAGTACGAATATTTTGCACCACTATTTCTAGATATTTTAGGATAAGGTAGTCCTACAACTTAAAAAAAGATGGAGGATGGAAAGGGAGAAATAAGAGAGAGGATTATGGAAATCGAATTCAAATTAATAAAATAAAAATTCAGATTGTTAAATAATTGAGCTATTAAGATCTTCGTAATATGATAATCTACATGTTGAATATATTATGCTATTATTATTTTATCCCACAAGTTCTTGTCATCTATTCTAATTACCCTTTGTGTTTAGATGTCTTAATGATTTGAAATATTATACGTTCTTTATTATCATGCCATGTAGAAAGTTAAAATTAAGAAACTATCAAACAAAATTCATTTTTGAAATGAATTAAAAAAAATAAGTAAAATAAATTAAAACGAACTCATAATTAATTACGTGGCACGGCGGCTGAAACAACTGATAAGTGACCGTTTGACATTTTGTACATGCGTTAAATGATGGGCCATTAACTCCATGCACGTGGTTTAGGTTTGTCTGATTAAACAAAGACTATAAATTTACTATCAATTGAGAAATAAATTTATTTATTTTATAATTTATAATTTAAAAGAACTTGAGAATTTTTTGTAACTATAAATCATTTTAAAATAGTTTTTAATTATTTTCTTCTGTTTATCTTAATATTAGAAAATGTAAAAAGTACCTAAATAATTACTCAATTATGGGTGTGGTTAGTTTTCAAGATATTTCATTTTTTCAATTAGTTTTCATGTTTTCCTTTAGAAAATTAAATATGATACTTAGTTTTGATTAATATTTTAAATTATATATTTTAAAATTATATTGACATGAGAGAAACTTGTGACTTCTTGTAATGACCCTAAAGGTCATTTTTGGAATTTTTCATAAAATGACCGTTTTATCCCTCCCGATAGTTGCCCCGAGTCCTAATTGTTGTATTTTCGATGTTGGTTTGAAGGAAAATTGATGAAAAGTTGAGTTTTTAAAAGTTAAAGTTTGGTTAAAAGTATTATTTCGAGTCATTTGGAGTTTCGAGACTCGAATCGGATTTCCGTCGATTCCAGCAGTTTTAGAATGTCGAAACGGGACTATGAGAATTTACGGAGTCGAATTTGGAGTTAAAACGAAGATTTGAGGTCCTAAGTTCCAAAAATTGTGAAATTTTGATCAAGAGTTGACTTTGGTCAACAAATGAGGTTCCGGTGCTCGAAATGGAATTCCGAGGGCACCGTTGGATTCAGGGGGTGATTCTAAGTCTAGAATGAGTCTTGGTTGAATTTTAGAGGCCCCGAGTGCGTTTCGAGTTTTTGAGCCTAAAGTTAGTTTCTTGACGCCTTATCGGATACCGGGTCAAGGAGACCTTGAATTCAAATTCCGACGATTTCATTGTGTCCGAAATGTCATTTTCAAGCTAGTAACATATTTGGTTTGTGTTCGGGAAGTGTCAAATGAGTTTTGGATGAGCTTTTAAGCTTCTTGGATGCTTTGACACTATTTCAGCAAATTGTGGCAACTAAAGGGTTCATTATTAGTTTTAAAGGTCGAAAAATTATTCTGAAGGTTCTGAAATTTTGAGCATGAATTATAGGACTTATCTGCAAATTTTGGTGCATTTTCCCTAATCCTAGATTGGACTTTTATCGCAAATAAGAAATAATTGTTTACCGAGTAGAAATGATATTTGACTGGGCAAACGAGCATGAAATTGAGCTCCGATTGAACGAGCAGGTCCGTATCATTATTTAAGACATTTACAAAAGAGAATCGGGTCATTTCACTATCGTATGAGGAAATTATGGCCTTTTTAGTGAAAGATTAACTGCTGTTTTTTTTGGTGCATAACAGTCATGCACTGTTATAAAAATCTCAGACTGTGTTCATTTGGTATTTTGAGTATATCGGGAGTTTTAGAGATCGGAATGAAGTGATTCTTACGGGTTTCTTCTTGAATTAATATGAGGGTTAGTATTCAATCTTCAATTCGACATTTTCTCATAATTTCTTTATATGGTTTTTTTTCCTATCCGTAAATCTCTTGGGAAAAATTGGGATTTTGTCGATTTGAACTCCCCTTTGATGAAAAAGGTATATTTATGATCCTTATGTTATGGGTAAACTGATTTTAACATAAAATTATTGATTCATCAATTATTTTCATCATATTAACCGCGTACAATTTGGACTTTTCTGGTAAAGTTAAAGTTTGATAAATTGAGAATTTCAAGGTCGATCTTAACTCCGTTTTTGATGAAATTTCATAATTGAACTTATCTAAGCATGGGTAAGATGTTTTTCAAGAGATATTTTATTTTCGAGTCGGAGTTTCGGATCCGAATATTTTAGGCTTCTTCAAGAACGTGAATTTTCCTTTAAATTGAGTTTGTGAATTGATTTCAACTCCGTTTTCAAATTGGTTTTCACCATTAGCTTCCAAATACTTTAAAGATCATTTTACATCAAAAATTTCCAAATTTGGGTATCGTTTTCCGGTATGAGACTTTTGGACCGTTTTGCCCTTTTTCCCTAAATTTCTTGATTTTGGTGTCATTGGACTCAAATTGTGATTGTGAATAATTGTTTGAATAGATTATCGTGATCCGGATTATACTCGGAAAGGAAAGTCTCAAATCAAGTAACTTTTGGAGTTCGTTTTAAGGCAAGTGGCTTCCAAACTTTGTAAACCTCTTAGACTACGCATGACTACTTTCCTAATTGTGTTGGGGAGTAATGGGGATTGAGGATGGGTTTTATTGTTGATTGAAATTGTTGTAAATGAAAGATGGGGAATAAAACGAGCTAAATGTGTTATATGTGACTTGAATTTGTTGAATAAGTCATGTGATAACTGATATTGAGGGGATAGAAGAGCATGAGTAGGCTATGATTGATACATACATTGATGTTGAGACAGATGATGTGTAATACTATGATGTGGTCGTGATATGATTGTGATTGAGACAGGTGATGTGTAATACTATGATGTGGTCGTGATATGGTTGTGATTGAGACAGTGATGTGTAATACTATGATGTGGTCGTGATATGGTTGTGATTGAGACAGGTGATGTGTAATACTATGATGTGGCCATGATATGGTTATGATTGAGACATGTGATGTGTAATACTATAATGTGGTCGTGATATGGTTGTGATTGAGACAGGTGATGTGTAATACTATGATGTGGTCGTGATATGGTTGTGATTGAGACAGGTGATGTGTAATACTATGATGTGGTCGTGATATGGTTGTGATTGAGACAGGTGATGTGTAATATTATGATGTGGTCGTGATATGGTTGTGATTGAGACAGATGATGTGTAATACTATGATGTGATCGTGATATGATTGTGATTGATGACATGTGCATATTCATTATTCATCCCATGTGTGAACTATCTGTTGCATGAGTTCTGAGACATTGATATGAGGATGAATGGATAGATATGAGACACAGTTGAGACTAGCTCCGGCTAGAGATATATGAGATGGACTAGCTCCGGCTAGCGATTTGGATGCCGATGGGATCTGGTTCCGGCGGTGATACATGGTCCATGTTTGGCCCCCATGGGTTCTGATTTTAGTATTCAGTGCGGACTGATTACGTCAACAGATGTGTATCGTAGGACAGATATGCATCACGACTACATGACATCATTATTGCATTTTGCATCACATTTGCCTTATCTTTGTCTGTGTGTGGATTGCATCGGTTTACCCTTCTTATGTGGAATTTGATCTACTTGCTCTTATTTGTTGATTTGAGGTTGATGAGGATATACTGTTGGTTCTGGCTGTTGAATATGATCTGTTTAGTATAGATTGGTTGGTTTGCTGCTAGATTGAAGTTTCGGTGGTTCGGTTGGGATTGAAAGGAGTTGTTTGTAGCTGCTAGTTTTGCTTAGTTTAGAGTTACTTGCGAGTACCTGTGGTTTTCGGTACTCACCCTTGCTTCTACACAATTGTGTAAGTTGACAGGTCTCTCTCAGATTCGGCTTAGTATTTTCTTTAGCAGATTGAGCTTCGGGACATACTTGAGAGGTAGCGGTTCATTCCAGACGTGCCCTTGAGTTATCTTTACTTTCAGTTTTGTTCTATTCGAGAACTATACTCTGAGACTTGTATATTTTTATTCGAATTCTGTATTTAGAGGTTTGTACATGTGACAACCAAATTTTGGGTAGTGTTGAGTCTTAATTAAAGTCTTCCGCTTATTTATTATCTTTTATTCTCGTATTTCTACTTCTCTATCGTTGTGGTTGGGTTAGGCTGACGTGTCCGGTGGAAAATGGACACGTGCCATCACATCCGGATTTGGGGTGTGACACTTCTAGAATTTTTTTGTTTAATTTTTATGATGTTAATCTATACAATTTAGTTTTGAGAATTAATTAAATTGACTTTTTATAAACGAAACATAATAACTAATTTGTGACGGAGTGACGGTTACTTTTTCTTTTAAATCTTTTTTAGTTTTGTTTCCAACCGCCCTATTCTTCCATTTTTTTTTTATTATTTTTTTTTTTTGTCTACTATAAACTCCTTCATTATTCGACAATTATACCTTATAAATGGAGATTTTTTAAACTGTTTATTCTAGTATTTATTAAAATATTTTGATGCAGTATATAAACGATTATTACAAGAACAAGAACAACAATAGCTTATGTAGTATTTTATACTCTCTTTTTTTCTATTATTGTTAGTTTAGGTAAAAATTTGACTTTCATAAGTAAAAGAATATGCATGGTGAGATTTTTATTTTAACATTTTTGTTATAGTGTTGATGTATGTACTTGTGTTTTTCCTACTTTTACTAAAAAAACTTAGTGGTGTTTTGATATGTTTTAACTCTTAATTTAATTATTTTGAATATTTAAGATTTGTAAAACACAAGCAGATAAAATATATAAATTTTATGTTTGTTTCATCTTATTAAAGAAAAAAATTAAAAATAACTTAAATTTCACAAAATATGCTTTTTGATTACTTTCAAATATGAATATTAGCAAAAATTAAATCATAAATTTAGTAATACGACTGTGTGAAGCGCGTATAAATTCATTAATTTTATATAAAAAGAAAAGAACTACTCCCTTTGTTACATTGTATTTGGCCTTGATTAAAAAAAAGAAAGAGATATTTCATTTTACCTGTCCATTTTAGTAGATGAAGAAACCTTTATTACTTTTTTTTTCAAACTATCCTTAGTAGTATTAAATAACTACATAAAGTTAATTAAAAGAATCACTAATAAAAATAGTTTATTAAAATACATCCCTAATTAAAATTTCCTAAAATTTATCATATTAACAAAGATCAAATAATATGAAATAAAGAAAATATTTACGACTCAATCACGACACTTCCTCGCTATTAAAATCAACACTCTATCTATCTACCACTAAAAGGAAAAGATAATAGTCTAGCGGATCAGTTAAGTAGATTAAATATTAAAATAACTTAAGTATACTTTTTGTTTTCAGCATTAGACCAACCAGTTCAATAGACAAAGGCAAAGGAGTAGCCTCAGCATCAGACACATACGCTCAGACTGTATTAGGTAACATGAAGTTTAGACCTCAGACACCATCAATAGATATGATGGATCGTATTTACTTCGGTAAGCATAATTTAATATGTTACCCGAATTCAAATTTATTTTTTAGACAATTGCCAGAATGTGTGTTAGACAAACCTCAGAAATGCTTAGGAGACAATTTATGGATGACATATAATAAAAAAGACAATAAATATTTTATAGCTTCATTAAATGCTTTATGTCAATACTTTACAGAGAAAAGTAGAGAAAATAAATTTAAATATTATGTGGTAATACATGGTAAGACTAACGGCATTTTTCAAACATGGATAGAAGTAGTAGAATCTATAAACGGAGTTAAAACTCCTCTTTTTAAAGGTTTTAATGATTTTACTGAAGCACTAGATTATGCAAGAGGGATACTTGGTCCAAATTACTATATCTCTCCAGCCCTCAGACAAAATCCCCAAAAGACCCCTCAATACAATATCCAAAAAGACACCGACAAAATAATCTTTTGTGACCATTGTTCTTCAATGACCGAGGCCTTCAAAAGATTAAATACAAAGGTGGAAGCATTACTCCAAGAAAACACTAAACTAATGGAGCAGATAAAATCACTCAAAGGTAAAGACTCCATTCAGAAGATTGATATCAGTACACAGACTTCAGAAAAGAGTTTTCCATCTCTCGAAAAAATGGATGAGCAGGGTGTGCATTCCCCAACGAATGCAATAAGATCCACTGTATCGGATATTAAAGATACAGCTAGTCCGGTTCAAACGGTAGCCGGTAAAGACACATCAAACCCGTTTATGGCTGTCATTTTGCCAAAAAGTGAAAGTGAAGGTTCTTCATCCCGGCGAAGGTTACCCAGATCATTTATTCAGGTAGAGACAACAACAAAGAAGACTATGCTCCATAAAAAGAAAAAGAATGATAAAATAGAGAGCATAATAAAAAAGACTTTAGAACAGTTTTTTCAACAAGGACAAGATAAACATGTAATTACTCCACCAAATCCAGATTCAAACGGAGACAGACTAGTACCAGATACAGAACAAAACAGACCTAATACTAGTCCAAGAAATACTAATAATAACATAACCAGATCCAACAGTTCAGGAGAAGAAGACTATCGAGAACATTCATATTATCAAGATGCTCAAAATCCAAATGCAGATGATGATTCAGGAATGAGTTTTGATTCTGAAGCCCTTCACAACCTTGATACTTGAAGACAAAATGAAGAAAGAAGAAGGAGAACAAGACAAAACAAGACAATAATTTAAAGAAAGAATAAAAGTGTGCCATGTGGGAATGCCCACATTTGTCGTGTGAGTGCTTACTTTATCACTATCCTCCAAGGAGGAAAAAACAGATAAGCACGCGTCTTATTTTGTGTTAAAGTCTTGTGAATTATTTTGTGTTAAAGTCTTGTGAAGCGAAAATAATGCATGTGCGATGGGGCCCAAATGTGTACCCGGCATGAATTATTTGAGCTAATGTTGGCCAATTTTAGGCCGTTACTTTTCATTCCATTATTTTAGTGCGTTGGCCACGTTTGGCCATTAGGATTCTTCCACGCCTTATGTTAAATCCCCCTCAACCTCTATATAAAGACACTCCTCCACACTTAAGAAGAACAAGAAAAAAGAACCAAAAAAATACACAACATATTCCCCTTCCCAATGTTCAGAAAAACCATCTCCCTTACTCAATCCAAAACCTCCTAAAAATCCCTCTTGTAATATCCAGCTTAAAAAAAAAAAGTTTGTTTTAAGTGTGTAAGAGTCGGTCGGGGTTCCCGAAAGGGAAACCTCTCTCTGTCTAAGTCATGTAAGTCTTTATGGTTCCTGTATTTTCCCTAAAAATATATGTAAATTATGTTCGTTTGCTTTAAATTAATGTTAAGTATGTCAATATGTTTGTAAAACTACCCTTAGTATATGGTTAAACTTTTAACTTCTTAATAAAAACGATGGATTAACCTGTAAATTCCTAGGATGTTTCTAAGGCCTTAAAAAAGTCCACAACATTCACAGGACGTCTTATTGGTCGTTTCCGGGGTGGGGTTAATGAAGATGTTTTTAAGAATACAAGTTAAAAGGAAGAGATGAACGGGGTAGTAACTTAAAAAAAAAAAAAGAAGGGAAAAACAGGATACATATAAGATAAACATGACCAGACACGAGTAAGAGGGAGTACTGAGTAGGATTTACAAAAATCTGAATTTCTGCTATTCTGCTATTTTGTCGATTTCTGTTATTCTGCTATATTTAAGTTCTGTGTTTTTTATTTGCTAAATCTGTCTGGATTTTTCTCTGTATTTATTAAAGTAGGCGTGCCATATTTATTAAAGTCTGTTTGTATTTTCTGTATTGTTTGTATTTTCTGTATTTTCTGTAATTTTGGTATTATTTTCTGTATTTTCTGTAATTTTGATATCATTTTCTGTAAAATTTTCTGTATTTTCGGTATCATTTTCTGTATTTTCCGTATTTACTGTATTTTCTGTAAAATTTTCTGTATTTTCGGTATCATTTTCTGTATTTTCCGTATTTACTGTATTTTCTGTAAAATTTTCTGTATTTTCGGTATCATTTTCTGTATTTTCTGTAGTTACTGTATTTTCTGTATATATATATATATATATGCAACGTCAACCAAATATAACTCACATGATTATGAATCAGGGAAAAGATTAAATAATTTTCGTCATGTTGTGCAAAAATATATATTTCTAATCTTATTAATATTAGGTTAGTGGGAAACCTTTTTTTGGGTTATTTATTATTTCTATCTATATTTTGTATATATATATATATATATATATATATGCATAATAATCATGTATAAAGTTGAACAAGTAGACACACTAGTCTTATGTGACATAATACATGTAGAACACCATGTACGACACAAATTATCATGTAGGACATATGTGTCTCCTTATATATATATAAATGCATAATAATCATGTATAAAGTTGAACAAGTAGACACACTAGTCCTATGTGACATAATACATGTAGAACACCATGTACGACACAAATTATCATGTAGGACATATGTGTCTCCTTGTTCAATTATATATAAATTTAAGTGTCTACCATTACACGTCCAAAATTAAAAATTATAAATATCGGTTAAGGTCAAAATAAAATAACATTTTCATGTATTATATTTGTTTTTTTAGAAGACTTTTCTTGAGTTATAAAGCAAATGAAGAGAGTTGGCCCCTCTTATTTAACTTGATACGTTGTACATTAAAAGAGTCATTAAATACGTCATTTAAGTCTTTGAGTATTGAGCAAATCCAAGAGTATATATACACCACTATTTCTAGATATTTTAGGATAAGTTTTTTTTTAAATTAATATGGTTGTTACGTTGGACAACTTTTATTATTAATTTTAATAATTTAGGATAAGGTAGTAACTACAAAAGGAACCCCAATTACCAACAAAAAAATTTGTTGGTAAATTGATCAAATTGATTGGCAAATTGAGTTACCAATCAAATGCCAACTAATATTCGGTTTCTCATCCAATGTCCGGTACCCACATATTGGAGTCTGACTAAATCCGGATTCACGCCGGGAAGTCCTACATTGGGGAGTAAAACGCTCTCTAACAAAGGTGACTCTGTATCTAAGGGGAATCGAACCTGAGACCTCTTGGTTAAAGATGAAGGAGTACTTACCACTCCACCACAACCCTTGTTGGTAATAAATTTTAAATACGTTAGTATGATTATTTGTTTTTCTAAATAAATTTACTAATTGATTGTTGGTTTGTTGGTAATATATCATTCAAGGAGACTTCGTACCCAAGGGGAATCGAACCTGAAACCTCTTGGTTAAGGATGAAGGAGTACTTACCACTCCACCACAACCCTTGTTGGTAATAAATTTTAAATACGTTAGTATGATTATTTGTTTTTCTAATAAATTTACTAATTGATTGTTTTTTGGTAATATATCATTCAAGTTCAATGTTAGGTTAGTAATTGATTGACAATATGTTCAAAATATTATTAATTGAATGATTATCCAATAATAAAATATTTATTAATTTATTGCATTAAAAAATCTAAGAGCACGAATATAAATTCAAAAATATTAATATCAGTTTTATAAATCATATTTGAATGAAACAATGCAAAATCTATGATAACAAGTTAAATTAATCTCAATATGACACATATCATTATATCAAAAAATTTAATTTGAGCACGTTTACCAAAAGTATTGACCAAATCTAAATTTTGGCCAAAACTTAAAAGTTAAAACGCCTAACAGCACAAACTGAAAATGGAACCCTCAAACCTGAACCAACCATCCTATTAGATATAAAAATGACCTTTCGAAGCTAATCACGCTGACAGAATTCTCATCAGAGCACGTTTACAAAAAATGTTAAGCAAAGTCAAATTTTGGCCAAAAGTTAAAAGTTAAAATGCCTAACGGTACAAACTGAATATGAAAACCTCAAAATTCAAACCAACCATCCTATAAGACGAAAAATGACCTTCCAGAGCTAACCGCGCTGACGAAATTCAAATTTGAGCATGTTTCCCAAAAAAATTGACCTACTTCAAAGTTTAGCCAAAAGTTAAAAGTTAAAACGCTTAACGACACAAAGTGAAGAATAAAAGTCTCAAAACCCGAACCAACCATCTTATGAGACCAACACTGAACTTATATGGCTAATCGCGGTGACATAATTTTAATTTGAGCACGATTACCAAAAATATTGACTAAAGTGAAATTTTGGCCAAAACTTAAAAGTTAAAATGCCTAACGGCACAAACTAAAAATGGAAGCCTCAAAACCCGAACCCTTTATCTTATTACATAAAAACTGACCTTCCGCATCTAACTGCACTGACGAAATTCTCATCTGAGCACGTTTATCAAATATATTGACCGAAGTCAAATTTTGGCCAAAATTTATAAGTTAAAACACCTAACGGCACACACTAAAAATGAAAACCTCGAAACCCAAACCAACCATCCTATTAGATAAAAAATGACCTTTGGAGTTAATTACGCTAACAGAATTCTCAGTTGTGCACGTTCACAAAAATATTGACCTAAGTCAAATTTTGGCCAAAACATAAGATTTGAAACACCTAATGGCACAAACAAAAAATGGAAGCCTCAAAACTTGAACCAACCTTCCTATTAGATCAAAAATGACCTTTCGAAGTTAATGACACTGACATAGTTCTAATATGAGCACGTTTGCCAAAAATATCGACCAAAGTCAAGTTTTGGCTAAAATTTAAAAGTTAAAACGCCTAACGACACAAACTGAATATGAAAGCTTCAACACTAGACGCTAATTTACCAAAAAGTTTAACTTCAATTGATAAATTTACCAACTATTCAAATATAAGTTACTCCCTCTGTCCCATTTTATGTGGCAACATTTGACCAGGTACGGAGTTTAAGAAATAAATGAAAACTTTGAAATGTTTACCAAATTGTCCTTTAAAAAGTAGACTCACTTTTCTCTCTCCTTATAAATGTATTGGAGTATTATTTTAAGATTAAGTGGGACCAATAAGGGTAAAAGAGGAATTGTACCTTTAAATACCTACCATATAAGGAAATGTGACATTCTTTTTGGGACTGACCAAAAAGGAAATGGTGCCACATAAAATGGGACGGAGGGAGTAGTAATTAATAATTTACCAATAAATTTTATCACAGTTGGTAATAGTTACTATTCAACTAAACATTCATATGTAATATTACCAACTAATAATTAATATGTTGGCTAATTTTACCAATGGATTAATGATCGGTTGGTATATTACCAACTATTTTAATGATGTTAGTAATTTACTAACTACAATCTTTATTCGTCGGCAAAATTTTCAACTAATTGGATATTGATTGGCAAGTTTACCAACAAATTACATTTCGTTTCTAATTTACCAACACATCTGTATTTGGTTGGTAAATTTAGCAAAACACAATTTTGCCGTTGGTAAATGTTTGGTTAGTAATTCATTGGTAATATGTTAATAAATTATATAAACAATTTTTTGTCATATTTACCAACTGATATATACTTCGTTGGTAATATTACCAACAAAAGGTGTGCGTTAGTAATATTTCAGTTGGTAATTCATTGATAGAATGTTGCTAAATTTGGCGCCATTTTTTCCCGCCGTATTTACCAACTAAAATACTTAGTAAGATTTTGGTTGATAATATGTTAGAATTTCGTTGTTAAGTTTTAAAATATAATTCAGTTAGAAATATGTTGGTAATTTGTTAGTAGAATACTAACCAACTTAAGTTGTTAGTAAAATCTATTTGGCAATTTGGGATTTTTTTGTAGTGAGTCCTACAAGTTAGCATATTTTAAATTACTTTTTTGCATAACTATCCAAAAATATACTATTAACACGATGATTTATTATCGAAATATATAATACCCATCACATGCATATTATTTTTTAAAGTTATTTTAATGTTGTTTGATTATCTACTATTAATCTTTGTTTTTAGTTTGTTTTGTCGGTCGATGTACCTAAGCCACTTGGTCATATTGATGTGATATATTTACAAATATTTTTTCGAAAAAATAAGTGAATTTTTGTTTTTTATATGTAAGCAAAAAGTATAATCTCAAAATCATTTGTATATAATTAGAATAACTAATACAACACGAGAGGTAGGGGTCAAGCAAGGTAGGGATGGAGATGAAATACAATGTGTTGAAGGATGAAAATGACATAATCAATGATATAAAGCTAGCGTTTGGCCATAGATTTCAAAATATTTTTGGCAAATATTATTTGGGTGAAATTTCACCATGTGTTTGACCATAGTATTTGGAAAATATATTTCACTTTTTTAGAAAAATATGATTTATACCCATAAGTTTTAAAAATTATCAAAACTAACCATAAGTTTGTATTACAAGTCAATTGAATCTTCGTTGCAACAATAACAAATAGTGTCCATGACACTAGATCAATGTGGTAGTTTGGAGTAAGTGCAACAAGCATCATTCCATACATCGTGAAGTAGACAAAGCACATGACTTTGTTACCCTGAGCCGATTGTTCATCATTTTCATTAACAACCATATCATCATTTAATATTCATTGAATATTTCATCACTACTTTGGTGTTCATGTGAAAAATTATGTAATGTGACACAAACAACTACTATAGAGGGTGTTTTTGTAAAAGATAAAAGTTTGGGGTAAAATTTCAATTTTCAAAAGATCCCAAATAATGAGATTTGGCCCAAATACTAGAAAAAACTAGTATTTGAGAATTTGAGATATTTACCAAAAATATTTGCCAAATAATGGCAAATTGTATAGACAAACACTATTTGCCAAATTTTTTCCCAAATATTATTTGAGAAATCTTTGGCCAACGGCCCAAAATATCACATGTAAAACTTATTTTCTTTACTTTTAGTCTTACACTTGAGAAGTCATTTTCCTCAATTTTTCGTATTTTTCGATACACAGTGTGAAAGCAAGACTGAATAATGTTGACAAGTGACATGTTGACATCTTATGCTGCATTATTGTTAGTTATTGTCACTTATGCTTTAATTTGTAGACTAGAAACCGCATGCACCTACGTAATATAAAAGATTGCCACGAACTTTATTTATAAAAAAAAAAACAAAATATAAAAGAGATTATCATGATTATGACATTTAATCGATTTGAAATTATGAATAAAGATTAATGGAGGGTTGTGTAGATATAGAAGCTACTAATTACTCTGTATTAGCTACAATATTTTATGATACTTGTTTTAAATATCCATAAATAATATACCTCGTTAAAATTTTACTTAAAAAAATGATGATGTAGTTTTTAAATTTTCAAGTGATTAATTTGGTAGCTTGAGCAGTAATGGAGGGTGGTTGGGGGTGGGGTCCGGGGGGGGGGGGCGTCTAAGAAGACCTAGTCAACTTAATTGATCAGTGAGTGATTGACATTTTGCCACTTGGAATTAGGGGTGTTCACGGTTGGGATAAATATCGATCCAAATCGAAAAACCAAACCAAATCGATAAGATAAAACTGATTTTATTTGGATTTGGTTTGGTTTGGTTTTAGATTTTTAAAAATCGGTAGTATTTGGTTTGGTTATGGTTTTATTCAAAAAAACTGAAGAAATAACCGAATCGAACCAATGAATTATATACATATATTTTGTTAATATACATACTTAATATATTGTTTTTATAAACAATTTTAAAGATCTTATATATGTTTTCATTAAAATTTCTTTATACTTTACTTATTGAAAGCAAGAATACCCAAGGTGAAAACATTTATCTTATTGATTTCACGTAATATGAGTGTCTGTGACAATTCTTTGTGGGACTGAAAATGTTGTTGTTTCTTCCTTCTAGGCCAATATAGTGAATTTTAAAGTTTTATTTATAGTAAATTCAGTGATCGAAAGTTCGGTAATTTAAGTCATTGTAACTATTTTTTTGTTTTGAATGGATTGTTGTCACTTTTTTCACATTTTGAATGAATTGTTTCTTTTATTTTTGTGTATGATTAATAACCGATAACTGAATAACCGAACCAAACCAAACCGAAACCGATAACCACCAAACCGGTAAATGTATATTATATTTGGTTTGGTTTAGTTTGGTTTTGATAATTTTAAAACCGATTAAGTTGATTTGGTTTTGATTTTTACCAATAACTGATCCAAACCAACCCGTGAACACCCTTACTTGGAATTATTAATAAGTCAACTAATAAGTCATTCACCTTTAATTTATCGAACAATAAATAGCAACTATAACATGGCATTTAATTAGTAGCTGTTATATACTCTTCCAAACTCTATCTATTATTTATTCACTTTGTCCTATTTTTCTTTTATTCAACTTTACATTAATAGTGTGTTTAGTAGGTAACAAAACATTTTATAATTTTTTTAATTTGAAAAATATTATTTCAACAATATTTATATATGGTTCGATAACACAAGGATGGAGGTGAAATGGTCTCGCCGTGAGCGTATGGGAGGGGCGTGGAAGTGGGCTTTTTGGGAGCCGGGGTCGATGTGAGTTGGCAAGGGGATGCAACGGCGGAGACAATCAAGATTTTATGTCATTTATAAAATTTGTTTTTCTTATTTTTACGAGAAAAGTCATGATTTAAGTTTCACATATAAGTCACATAAAAAATCTTTGCAGGTAATTTAGAAAATACTGAAAAGTAACAGAACATGATACATTTAATTAGGGATAAGGGTTTGAAAAATACCCCAATTTTGGTCGGATTTACTGTTGCGATACTAAACTTTCATGAGGACCTATTACCTCCCTAAACTATTTAATACCGTATTTTAAACATATATATTTGCCCACGTGGACATAAAAAATAATGCAAAATTATAAATAGTAACGTGTCCATGTGGGCATATATACACATTTAAAATACACTATTAAATAGTTCAGGGGGTAAAAAATACGATATTAAATAGTCTAGGAGGTAATAGGTCCTTGTGAAAGTTTAGTATCGCAACAGCAAATCCGACCAAAGTTGAGATATTTTTCAGACCCTTATCCCATTTAATTACCTTGGTAATTTTAAAAATCATTAGGTTATCGATATACATAACTTAAATGCTTTCTATCAAGATTTTCCAGGATAAGGTTTGTCCTACAAGTTGAGCAAATATTTTATTTTAATTATTGCATAATAATCCGACAATACATCAACATTTAATGTACAATTTCCCCACAAGAGCCGTCGTCTACTAATTTGTTGCCAAAAGGATTTTGGAGATCTTATTATTATAATGATGTGTACAAAATATTTAGAGAAATTTTAGAGATTAGTGGTTAACAAAAATTAATCTTAGAATAAAAGTTAGCTAATTTGGAATTTGCCAAGCCTAGATAGAAGGTCGAAGTGCGCTAATATCCGATTATCTCAATCGTACTACATAAAAACTTGCAAGTCTATTCATTTTAGAATAATTTCAAACATGCAGGTTTGAAGTTAGGGTAAATCAAACCAAAATTCAAACAAACTGTTTTAAGTTTTATACGGTTGACACTGAAGCACATATGATTGAAGTTCAGTTATTTTGAACTGAAGTTTAGTCATCTTATCTGAACTTTAACTATATATATCTAAATTTTAGCTTTTTCAATTTGAAGTTCAGATAATCTTGCCTAAAATTCATAAACATATGATTGAAGTTCAGCTATTTTGTTAAATTTTAGATTAAAATATCTGAACTTCAATCATATTTTATCTGAAGTTATTTCAAAGTGAATAAACACGACAACAATAAAAATGATATGATTATATAAATTATTTTTAAACTGACGATATATATAACTTAAACTTGGTTATATTAATGAGCCCAATAATTGTGAAGTCTTCACCTGCCAAAAGCACATCCCATAAATGCACCTCTCACACCTTCAAATAATGTCCTTCCCCTACCATTTGTAATGCATTTGAATCTTACTATATAGAGAGACCAACTATACATAAGCTTCACCATCCTATAATTTCAAGTATCATAGTTAAGTTTAGTGGGTAAAATGGGCTCTAAGACATTTATGTTCCTTGGCCTTTTTTTGGCCATTTATGTAATGATAAGCTCTGAGGTTGTAGCTAAAGAGTTTACTGAGACTTCAGAAGAGAAGTGTAAGAGTCCTCTCATTATTTGTTCCTTTTATGGTTGTGTTTGGTACAAAGGAAAATGTTTTCGCTGAAAAATAATTTATTAGAAAATATTTTCTTTGAAACATAAACGTACTTATTATAATATTATTTAAGGTACGTATATGTTTTACCCGTAAGGACGTATGTTTTTATAATCATAAAAATGTCATGACATATTCGAAATCACAAATTTTAAAAATAGGTTATTGTCATAACATTCTTGTTTACACAATTGATACAGCAAAGAAATCCAATAACAAGAATGTAGTACATGAAGACCAATTTGGTGGCGGATACCCCGGCGGTGGCGGTGGATACCCTGGCGGTGGCGGTGGATACCCCGGTGGTGGTGGTGGATACCCTGGTGGTGGCTACCCTGGTGGTGGCCGCGGTGGTGGTGGCTACCCTGGCGGCGGTCGTGGTAGAGGCGGATATCCTGGTGGCGGCCGCGGAGGATACCCTGGCGGCGGCCGCGGAGGATACCCTGGCGGCGGTCGCGGACATGGTGGATATCCCGGCGGCGGACGTGGTGGCGGTGGACGTGGTGGCGGTGGATACCCTGGCGGCGGACGTGGCGGCGGTGGTGTTGTAGAACACTGCCGCAATGGTTGTTGCAACGGCAATAACTATGAGTGCTATAGGTGCTGTTAATTATGGGGAGCAATAAATATTTGTACTGGCAAAGATGTAATACTAGTGATTAAAACTCTTGCTACTTTAATTTAATTTCTACAACTTTTTGTAAGAATTATGAAATAAAAAGTCATCATGTATGTAGCGTTTGTTAATTATGCTATGCTGTGAGACAATATTTTCCCTAATTTGGTGTTTCTTTCTCAATTATTTAATCAGATATTATGTCGTTCAATTTGAAGAGTGATAAGTCGAAATTATGGTATTAATCGAAAATTTATGAAAAAAGAGAAGTCAATTGAGACATTAATATGATATATAATTGCGACATTTTTTTGAAAATTGAAGTCATAAGCTTTTACTCTATATATCATACCAACTTACTATGACGAATGCTATCGAAATCAAACTTAAAATTATGATTACACCAAATTAGTTAATTTGATATGATAGTATAGTATTTTTGAAAATCGAGAATCAAAATTTTCAATATCATGAACACCTAGACTAAAGGAATTGGTAAATCCAATTTTGACTATAATCTATATATCCTTATAAATAAACCAAAGAACGACAAAATTAATGCCACCATATATTAAAGTAAGTAATCCCACATAACATTAATTCTCAGTAAGGCGTGGAAATCTTCATATTATTACCAACGGTATAATATAATAATAAACTGAATTATCAAGATGATCAGAATTCTTTAGACTCTGATCTTCAGACATAATACACAGAGACGAATAGAATTCTCCAGATTCTGATCTTCAGACGTAATACACAGATGACTTCTCCAGATTCTGATCTTCAGATGTAATACACAGATGACTTCTTTAAAGTTTTATCACCCGCTTTGATACCATGAAGATATTCACTATGAATTATAAGAACAATAGAATTGGAAAAGAAGAAAGTATTTGTTATTTTTCCTTTTTAAGCAGTAGATATACAATGACTAAATCCTATGTATTTATATTTTCCTTACTAACTAACTTACCTAACTTTTTGGTAACTACCTTCTAACTAACTTCTTGAAGTAGTCCTAACTAACTCTAAACACTCTCCTTCTTTTTTAACTATCTCATTACAAACACTCTGAGGTTGGAAGAGGGGTGGATGAAGGCGAGGGGGATGGAGGGAGGGGGGGGGGTGTTGAGAGCCGGTCGGAGCCTGGGTTTCGAGAGGAGGTGTGGTGCATGGTAGGATAGGGACGTAGAGACGAGGATGAACTAAAGAGAGACAATCAACTTAGAATAACACTAATATAAAATTTATTTTTTCTACTTTTCCATCATGTATACCATTTTTAGAGAATATAAGTCACTTACTTTTTTTTGATAAAATATTTTTAGAAAACACATGACTATGTCTATTGCAATGCAATATATTATATTCATTTTTGTATGATATAATATACCATTTCCCCACAAGAGCGGTCGACTACTTTGCTAACAAAAAGATTTTGGTGATCTTATAATGTGTCCAAAATGGATAATGAACCCACATAAATACGTACAGTTGAGTAATAATGTTTTGAATTTTTGAAGGTTTGATTTAGGGCCGGCTCTATGCTTTGGCAAATAAGGCTTTTGCCTTTTGGGGGCCCTAAATTTTATCAAGAATAAATTATGTGTTAAAATTTCTATAGAACTAATTGATTATTTATGATAAAAAGTATAATTTTTTTAAAATATATTATTTTACCCACTTTAACATCTTTTATACTTTGTTAAAAATAAGAATTAATAGTGAAAAGTGTTGAACAAAGTGAATTACAATTTTTTTTTAATTTCTTTTTTAATTTTAGTTTCAGGCATTACTACAACCATATTAAAATGGGTATACCAAGTCATCAACTTCTTGCATCAAATTCTATGGTTCTAACTCTTATCTTTATTTAATATTTGTCAACTTATTACTTATATAATTATGTTAACAATTCATATAATAATTGCCTCACTGAAAGGATGTTTTTCAATGTTGAGTTGATAAAATCTTACCTAAAACTAATTACTGAAAAAATAATATTAAAATACTAATAATTTTCATCTAAATAATGTAAGAAAAATAAATTTTGAATAAATACGTACATGAAGTTTGCTTATATTTTAGGCCTAGAATCAAAATTTCGCTTTAGTCCCCCAATCACGTTGAGCCGCCCTTGATTTGATTGGATTTAATCATTGAAAATTATTGAGATTGATATTAGTAAGTTGAATGTCAAATTCAATTCCTTGTTCATCTATCAGAAACTTTCGGATAATATATTCTAAAATTAAAATACAATTTTTATGCTAAAATCACGATAATCTGTCCGATAGATGTCTTTATCTATCGATCCAAATTTAAAGATATCAAATTAGACTTTTATGGAGATAAATATGTATCAGTTTTAATTTGTTACATGTAAGTTTAACTTAAATATAATGCAACAAATTATATATACTACTTGTCATGTGTATACTACATCCAATAATACTCTCTCTTCAATCATTATATCCATTCAAATCTTTCTATAAATAGAACCCAACAATCTCTCAATTTCTTCATCCTTTAATTAATTCAAGTATCATAAGGGAAACAAAAAAATGGGTTCCAAGGCATTTCTGATTCTTGGCCTTTTTTTGGTCATATTTGTAATGATAAGTTCTGAGGTTTTAGCTAGGGAGTTGGCTGAGACTTCCACCACTACTTCTGAAGAGGATTGTAAGTATATCCATTCAGTATAATATGCTCATTTTATAAGGAAATTTCACATATATTTTTATAATTTATCTCGAAAATATTGAGTTCAGATGAACATTCCTTACTTGTGCTCTAGATGCTAGCTTGACCAATCATTCTTACTAATTGTTCAATTTTATATAATTAGTTTTACATTTTGCATGTATATTACGATAATAATAATAGCATATTCAGTATAATTTCACAAAGGATATGGAGGAGGTGGTATGTACACAACTATACTCTTATCATGTGAAGATAGAGAAGTTATTTAATTCGATCAATTCTCAACTCAAGTAAAACATAAAGTAGCCCATGCTGAACCTAATGAAATTTTGCATACATATTATATAGTATACTTTAACCTTCTGAACTTTGACGAGAAATCTCCATATAAGTTATGGATTACAGAATTTTCTAATGCAGAGTTGGTATTAAACAAAAATATTTCCTCCGTTTTAATTTATTTGTTTGGTTTTGACGTATGCAGATTTTTAAAAAAAGTAAATAGAATTTTTGAATCTTATGATTTAGAATTTTTGAATCTTCTGATATTAAACATACCAATAAGGAGTTGCCAAAGAAGAAAAGTGTCATTTTTTTAGGCCTAAAAAAAGTAAGACAAATAAATCGGAAATAATATTTTTTGAAAAAAAAAAAACAAGTTAAGAGTAACATTCTTGTTTACTTAATTGATGCAGCCAAGAAATCCAGTAACAAAAATGAAGTACATGAAGCCGAATATGGCGGGTACCCTGGTGGTGGCGATGGATACCCTGGCGGCGGCCGTAGTGGTGGTGGTGGAGGATACCCTGGCGGTGGCCATGGTGGTGGTGGTGGTGGTGGCCGGAAGTGTTGCTCCTAGATACAAAGGTGAATGAATAGTAATATATACTTATCACCTTGTACTAATTAGTGGCAAGATGTAGTAGTAATATTCTTGCTGCTTTAAATTTGGAGCTTATTGTAAGAATTATTATCATGAAATAAAAGCCATCATGTAATGTTTGTTAATTATGATATGGTATGATAATACTTTCCTTTGGTGTTTTACTTATGGGCGGAATTCTCATTTCATATTATTATAATTTGTTTCGACTAACCGTTCACTATTATTATCAATATCAAGTATCAATATACACCAATAGCTAGTGTAAATTTGCTTATATTTTTCTCTTCGATTTCCGTGGAACTCATCACACATTTATTATGAAACATACTTATAATGTCCAAAAACTATGTAAATTTAGATTAGGCAAAATTGAGGGCATTTATTATTCTACGATTTTCTGAAATGTTTTGAATTATTGATTATTGTAGCTCTTTTTTGAAAAACTAATTATAGTAGTATGACTTATAATACTTGGTATTTGGGTCAAAATATGTGATTTAAAAAAAAAAAAAATAGGAAAAATCAATATATGTCTGAATTCACAAAAAAAAATCGAAAATGATAATCGAATTATAAAATGAAATAGGCTTCATTGTTGGATTTTATTATAAGAAGCATCACTGTGAAACAATCTAGCTACAAACTCTCATTCCTTGATAAAATAATTAATTCTCAAACATTACTAGAAATTTGCACACCATTTTTTTAAACCATATTTTGCTCCATATATACCTCTTATTTTGATAGGATCAACAAACAATGAGATGAGTCTGTCCATAAATCCACAATTAGTACTTATAAAATCATTCTTTTCGAAAGAAAGTGTCAAGCGTGTTGGATTTATAGCTTGTTCTACAGCAAACATTGGTACTTGAGAAGGATAGAGCAATTCCGTGTTTATATCTTTCCATGCATTACTCATTATCTTCTGAACCTTGATATATGTCTCTTGCTTTGAAACTCCACGTTCTTTCATATAACATTCAAAGAATGATGGTATATGTGTTCTTTGTTGTTCAAACTGCATCAAATAGATTTTAATATGCTCAATACAATAATATATTTAATTTTTATCAAATTCATTTATTATCTTACATGATGTCCAATAATGTCGTCCTTTAATCGACTTAATACTGATGAAGCTTGAAGAATCGAAGAATCACTTGTTACCCATTCCAAAGTTTCTTTGGTTATAATAAATTCCTCCAAACATACCAAGGAAATTGTTGCAATCAATTTGATGACAATGCTTGTAATTGCATTTTCCATATACTCCTCACATTTTGGAAAATAGCAAGCATTCAACCATTGTGCTTCCTTGAAATATGATTTGATCCATTTTTTCATCTACAAAGAAATAATATAAAAAGTAAAATTAGATAATAAGCATACTTTATCTAGTTTTGGATTGTGATTTCACTAATTATCACATGACTTTTGTTTTATCGTGTACCAAATTCACTAAATTATTTTTCCATGGTAATTATATTTTCTTCATACGTTCTCACCGACAAGTAAAAGTGAATGTATTTTTGAAACACTGGACAAATAAAAATGAATAGAGTGAGAGTAATTATTTTACATAGATTAATTAATGAGGATGAGTTATTAAGCAAGCTTAATTACCTCAACTTTTGCATAGTAGGCCCGGTCTGCTTTACCTTCTTTTTTCAATTCATCTTCTATTTCATTTATAATTTGTTATTTCATAATATTTTTCCTAATAATATACCACAGAATTTAACATGGGCCGGGTTCAAACTCTTATAATAATGTTTTTTTAATGCGTCATAATTCAATATCAACATTAATTTAGGAGATTTATGAAATTATTTTATCGCGGAATTGAATCCACTATGACCATAGTTCGTATTATCGATCATAGAAATTATTATCACAAAACAGATTAATCCTTTGATTTCTCCATACACTCATATTATGTGTGTATTTATTTTTATATATATACCATAAACATAAATAAGAGGACGCTAGTTAATATATGCTAACGAGCTAATTAACAGTAGTACTCTTATGAATAAATCCGACTCAATAATAATTTTCGAGTTTGGTGGTTGGTTGATTGGTGAGTATAATTAATTAATACATTTTTTTGTGATAAGCAGAACTAACAAACAAGACGTTTTGTCAACACCAGGGCCGTCTCAACCCCTAGGCCACTAAAGCCACCGCTTGGGGTCCCATATTTTTAGGTGCCCCATTTTTAATTTTTTTTTTTTACCTATAAATATTATTTTAAAAAAATTATATGTACTGTGAATGCTATGATTTCTACCAAGGAAATTGCATCTGAATGAATATAGAACCTGAATTTTGTAAGAAACAGTTTGATGAAAATATTGGTAACGAAATCACAAAGTCCCTTGAAATTAGAGTTGATTACTATATATATATATATAGTAGATCAAGCTATTTTTTCACTTCAAAATAGAATTGAACCAATTGAAGCATATGAGAATATTTTTGGTTTCTTATTTAGTGGTAAATTGGTAAATTGTGATCACTAGATGAAGAGATTTTTTTAAAAAAAAAACATTGATTTAACCTTAAACTTTCTTTAACACATACTAATTATGTTAAATATATGTTATTTTGATATTGATGGTTTAAATTTATTTTTTGAATTAAAAGTGTTAAGAGAAATAATATATGTGGAATATAATGATGTAATGAAAATCCTCAATGAAATAAAAAGACTTGATTCTTTTCTAAATATACATATTGCTTATAGAATAATATTAACCGTTCTTGTAACCGTTGTCTCGGCCCAAAGAATATTTGTGAAACTAAAATTGATTAAATCTTATTTAAGATCAACAATGTCTCAAGAGAAATTGAATGAATTAGCTATATTATCAATTAAAAAGGAATTATTAAAACAAATCTATTATAAAATGGTAGCCAATGGCTTCGTATCTAAAAAAGATAGAAATTAAAAGTAGATTTTAAATAAAAGTATATAAGATGAAAGATATAAAATATTAGGGTCCCTCTCTTAAGTTTCGCTTGAGGCCCCCAATCTTATTGAGTCGGCACTGGTCAACACAATTGGTAAGTGACTGTTTGACATTTTCCACAAGCATTTATTCGTCGGCATTAGTAAAACTGTATGTATGTGGCTATTAGAGCCTGTTATCTTTTCCTATATATATATATACATAATTTTATATTAAAAATATGTTTGGTACGATAAAAAAAATATTGTTTCAAGAATATTTGTAATATAATCAGGCAAACACTCAGAGGTTGGAAAAGGGGTGGATGAAGGCGAGGGGGATGGGGGTGGGGGGATTGTTGAGAGCTGGTCGGAGCATGGGTTTCGAGAGGAGGTGTGGTGCATGGTAGGATAGGGACGTAGTGACGAGGGTGAACTAGATAGAGACAATCAACTTAGAATAACACTAATGTAAAATTTATTTTTTCCATCATTATACCATTTTTAGAGAATATAAGTCACTTACTTTTTTTTAATAAAATATTTTTAGAAAATTTTGACAATGAAGAAACACAAAAGAGTCACATGACTATGTTTATTTCAATGCAATATATTATATTTATTTGTATGATATAAATCCAATAACACATCAACATTTAATATACCATTTCCCCACAAGAGCCGTCGACTACTTTGCTAACAAAAAGATTTTGGTGATCTTATAATGTGTCCAAAATGGATAATGAACCCATATAAATACGTACGGTTGAGAAATATAATGTTTTGTAGTTTTGAAGGTCTGATTGGATTTAATCATTGAAAATTATTGAGATTGATATTAGTAGGTTGAACGTCAAATTTAATTCCTTGTTCATCTATCAGAAACTTTCGGATAATATATTCTAAAAACTAAAATCACAATAATCTGTTGATAGATTTGTAGCGAGACAAGACTTTATCTAGAGCTGTCAATATGGGCTAGCCCATTCTATCCGGGTTGACCCATACAAACTTTGACATTTTACGGGTTAGGCTGGGCTAGCCCCTTTTTGGTGTGGGCCAAAAAACGATCAGCTCAGCCCACAAGTACGTGGGCTACATGCTTGCCGTGCCAACCCACTTTTTTTAAAGTTATATTTTTTTTATAATTATTAAAATAAATTATAAATTATAATTTTAAAATATTATCATAAATATCGACAAAACAATATTACACGGTGTTAATGTTACTGCTTGTTAATCAAATCCACAAATAAAATTATCTTTATAATATTTATTAAGGTTTTTCAAATAAAAGTATAAATATCTAAATAGAAATATTAACATAATTGTTTTGTCACATTAAAACACAAAAAATGTGACAATATTCCAACCATAAAAAAGTTAAAAATAAATTCCTTAAAAAAAATCATGAAACTTATGGCGTATCTAACACATAATGAAATCTATGGCGTATCCAACACTTCATGATCATCTTCATCGAGCATATTTGAATCAGCTTGTGGCAAGGTTGTCTTAACATCTTTATTTTCATCTGCAATTTATATGCGGTTTCAATTAGTTAAATATTAAATAGATTTTGAGTTTGGACTCTCTTTAATTTTAAATTTTAATATTATATTATATTTTTAAAATTATTTTTATTTGGCCCACGGACCGGCCCTACCTATATTTCTCAAGCCCCACAAATCAGCAGGCTTATTCATGTCGGGCTAAAAAGCCCTTTTTTTAAATGGGCTCCAAAAATCTTAGCCCATCCCTATTAAATCCCGGGTTAGGCCAGGCCGGCCCAATGGGCCTAGCCCATATTGACGGCTGTATGACTTTATCTATTGATCCAAATTTAAAGATATCAAATTAGACTTTTATGTAGATAAATATATATCAGTTTGTTACATGTAAGTTTAACTTAAATATAATGCAACAAATTATATATAGTACTTGTCATGTGTATGAACTCAAATGTGAAATCTTCACTAAATTTCTTCAGCTGCCGACTGAATATTGGTCCACACATTAATTCCATAAATGCATGTTCCCACTCTAGGGGCGGATCTAGAGTATCGAGCGTGAATTTTCAGAAACGTAATAATTTTTACATAAATCTTATATTTATATTAAAAAATTTATTAATTATATATAAAATATTTGTTGAAAATTTAATAACAAAATAAGTTCTTAGTTCAATGGTAGAAACGAAACCTACTTAAGTTTTCAGTGAGGGTTTAATACTTTAATTCCTCTTGGGTACTTATATTAAAGTCCTCTTTTAAAATAAAAAAATAAAAAATTGAGATCCTTAAAAGCTCATAAACTTTAAATTCTGAATTTGCTTCTGTTTACGTCCAAATAATACTCTCTCTTCAATCATTTTATCCATTCAAATCTTTCTATAAATAGAACCCAACAATCTCTCAATTTCTTCATCCTTTAATTAATTCAAATATCATAAGGGAAACAAAAAAATGGGTTCCAAGGCATTTCTGGTTCTTGGCCTTTTTTTGGTCATATTTGTAATGATAAGTTCTGAGGTTTTAGCTAGGGAGTTGGCTGAGACTTCCACCACTACTTCTGAAGAGGATTGTAAGTATATCCATTCAGTATAATATATTTTTATAATTTATTTCGAAAATATTGAGTTCAGATGAATATTTCTACTTGTGCTCTAGATGCTAGCTTGACCAATTATTCTTACTAATTGTTCAATTTTATATAATTAGTTTTACATTTTGCATGTATATTACAATAACAATAATAACATATTTAACAATAATAACATATTCAGTGCAATTTCATAAAGGATATGTGAAGGTGGTATGTACACAACTATACTCTTATCATGTGAAGATAGAAAAGTTGTTTAATTCGATCCATTCTCGACTCAAGTAAAACATACTCTTATCATGAGAAGGTGGTATGTACACAACTATACTCTTATCATGTGAAGATAGAAAAATTGTTTAATTCGATCCATTCTCGAAGTAGCTCATGCTGAACCTGATGAAATTTTGCATATATATTACTATATAGTATATTTTAACCTTTTGAACTTTGACGAGAAATCTCCATATAAGTTATGGATTACAGAATTTTATAATGCAGAGTTGGTATTAAACAAAAATGTTCCCTCCGTTTTAATTTATTTGTTTGGTTTTGACTTATATAAATTTAAAAAAAAGTAAGGAGAATTTATGAATCTTCTGGTATTAAACATACCACGTGAAAAAGCTAAAATAAGGAGTTGCCAAAGAAGGAAAGTGTCTTTTTTTTTTCGACTAAAAAGAAAAGTAAGATAAAATCGAAAATAATTTTTTTTGAAAAAAAAAAGAAGAAAAAGTTAAGAATAACATTCTTGTTTACGTAATTGATGCAGCCAAGAAATCAAGTAACAAAAATGAAGTACATGAAGCCGAATATGGCGGGTACCCCGGTGGTGGCGGTGGATACCCTGGAGGTGGCCGTGGTGGTGGATACCCTGGCGGCAGCCGTGGTGGTGGTGGCGGTGGATACCCTGGCGGTGGCCGAAGTGGTGGCGGATACCATGGCGGTGGCCATGGTGGTGGATACCCAGGTGGTGGCGGCCGTGGTGGTGGTGGATACCCTGGCGGTGGTGGTGGCGGTGGCGGAGGCCATGGTGGTGGTAGATACTCAGGCGGTGGTGGACGTGGTGGTGGCGGCGGCCACGGTGGACGTGGTGGTGGCGGCCGGAAGTGTTGCTCCTAGATACAAAGGTGAATAGTAATAATATATATAATCACCTTGTACTAATTAGTGGCAAGATGTAGTAGTAATATTCTTGCTGCTATTTGGAGCTTATTGTAAGAATTATTATCATGAAATAAAAGCCATCATGTAATGTTTATTAATTATGCTATATGGTATGATAATATTTCCCTTTGGTGTTTTACTTATGAGTGGAATTCTCATTTTTCATATAATTATTAATATTTATAACTTCATATTACTTGCTTCAACTATTATTATAAGTATCTGATACATACACTAATAATGTAAATTGTTTGCTTGTATTTTTCTATTTATTATTTTTTTAATATCAGTACTAATTAATATGAAATATACATATAATACACACGTTAAAAATTATGTAGATTTACATCGTCAATCCATCCTTAAATTTTATTTTTTGTTTGACCATATATATTACTCCCATCGAGTGTCGAGGTGTGCTCAAATTTTAGATTAGGCAAAGTTGAGGGCGTTTATAATTTCAAAAATAGTGTAGTGACTTTTTCATTTATAAAGAAATAATTCATTGATTTTGGTTCAATAAAATAAAATTTGAGTAATTATCCGTGAAATTATCCTAATTTTCCATCCTTGTAAAGTGTGTAATTGATCGATACACCTCACTCATTTTCCATTTTATATGTAACTAGTGAATTTGGCCGCGCTGTGCGCAGTTTTGAAATATTTTATATAAATTTTATTCAAATATTTTCAATAGAATTTACACGCAAATCGATCTTTCAATTCAATTATTTTTTTAAAAGATCTTTAATTTATATATTCTTCTATGATTTGTTATCACTTAAAAGTTTTTAATCTTCTCTAAATACTTGTGTAGTGTACTTATAAGTGAAGAAAAAAATAATTATTTTTCTTAATAGGAAGTAAAGAAAGAAAAGAATTTCAAGAAATTTTGTATATGTTTTGAGCATATATATATAATCTTTTTGAAACCTATTTTCTTAAAGAAAAAGAACTATAAATACATATACAAATATATTTATATATATATAAAAAAAGAACCACACAGTGCATTGTCCATATCGATTTTTCGAACATTGAGACTAAATGAATCATAAGAAATTTGGAGAAAAACATCATTATACTATTTTTTAAATAAACCAAAAAATATTATAAATTATTTTACTAAAATTTTAAAAGTATTTAATTTGACAATCTTTATATGTATTTGGAGCTTGTGTTCTTTAGGGTGGTTGCCTCTTCATCCTCTCTCTCTCTCTTTTTAATTGATTTATCATATATATGCTCATGTTCCAATGTAGTATTTATTGTTACTCATGTTTGATTGATCATTGTTAGGTGCAATAAAAAAAAGTTGCAAAATATGTATGAATTTCAACTTCACCTCAATGATTATTTGTAATAAAAAAGTTAAGTTTTGCCTCTATTTTTAAATAAACATAAAAATAGCTTCCAAAATTACAGTGTCAATTAAGAAGTAGAAAAATGTTTATGAATTTGTAGAGTATATACATTCTCCATTTAATTTTGTTTCTTATATTTTGTTTTTCGAGAGTCCAATTATATGAGCTTTCACCTATATTTAATATGTATTTTTTTATTATATTAATATGAGAAACATTGAATCTTATAGTATTTTTCATACAAATTTCAAAATATTTTAATTTTAATTTTAAAATAGTGAATTAATCTAATTCAATTCAGCGTAAAAAATAATTAAATTAACCATAAAAAAGTAAAATATGATAAGTAAAGTGAACGGAAGTAGTAATTACTTTAGAATTCAACATTGAGGTAGATATTATAGGTCGAATATATGAGACTCCTTGATGTAGATGATATAACACAAAATATCAAAATTTATCAAATGTTGAGTAAGAAATATTAATAAAGAGATTCTAAAGTAGTTCTCAACCAAAAAATACATCAATTATTTAGTAATTACAACAATATATGAGATTCCTTGATGTAGATGAATAACACAATATATCAAGATTTATCAAATGTTGAGTAAGAATTAATAAAGAGATTCTAAAGTAGTTCTCAACCAAAACAATACATACCTTAATTTGACCGTAAAAATGAATCCATTTAAATATCCTAAAAAAATATAACACATACAAATAAATTTTATCAAAATAGAATATCTAATAACACGTAAATTTCTCAAGAGAAATTATGAAGATGCAAATTAAAAATAAAATACTGTAAATCTGCGAAGTAAAAAAATCGATATTATTCCTTTGAGTTCTCTATTTGATAACACATAATCCTACCTCAATTTAGTATAAAATAATATTAAAAAAATATAAAGAATATATTTAAACAACTTACCATACATGTCACACAATTTTTGACTTTTTATATGTGTAAAATTAGACCTTTTAGCCTTTAGGTATAAACCCAACAACCTGCAAAAGTGAAGCTTCACAATCACAAATAAATTGACAATATAAAGATAAATAAGGAATATGAAAGAACATAAAGAAACACAGACATTGAATGTATTAATTGCTCAATTTAATTAGATTACAATTATTGTTCAATGTTCACCCATGAATGGAAAAAAGAGCAAAACGGATGTAAAAGGTAAAATGTATTAATTATTTGGTTTAATTAGAAATAAAAAGATTCATTAAATTAATGATAATGGCTTTTGAGCTTTCTAAATTAATGTAATTAAGATATAATTTGTAGGTTTTTAAATAAATTGTATAAATGTAAAAAATTAAGAAAAATGTCAAAAAAAAAATGAGAAAAAAAATATATGTCATTCTTGGCTTTAGAAGCATGCCACATCACCTCTCCTACATCTAGCTTTATTATATATATAGATTATTATATTATTTAGAAAGTTAAAAGGTGTTTATTCTGATCATGATTTTCAAATGTTTTTGAATTATTGATTATTGTAGCTCTTTTTAATAATAATAATAATAATCTGGCTTACAACACTTGGTAATAATTGGTCAAAGTATGTGATTTTAATTTTTTTTTGGAAAAATCAGTATATGTCTGAATTTACCAAATTGAGGTATTTAAACGTACATTCTCAAATTGAAGTGTATATTTGTTATCTAACTAAGGCCAAACTTAAATGTTTGTTTCAATATTACTTAGAACACCTTATGAGTCCAAATCTTTATCAAAACCAAACTCTCTTTGTTCCCAAAAATCGTATGCTAACGTAATTAAAATTATTGAAATCATAAAAGAATTAAAACAAACAGCATTAACATTATTCACCCATATATAATTAAATAGAGGTATATCCAATTATTTTTATATATGTACTCGATACCGAACCATTGTTTACTTAACATTTATCCTCGAACATAACATTGACAGGTTCAATAAACAACAAGGTAATCATATCCTTAAATTCACTTCGGATATTTATAAAATCACCCTCTTTGAAAATATATGCCAAGCGTGCAAAATTTATAACTTGTTCGAGGACAAATGTTGGTACTTCAGAAGGGTTGAGGAATTCCTCGTTCATGTCTTTCCATGCATTAGTGAGTTTCTTTTGAGCCTCAACATATGCCTCTTGCTTTGAAACTCCGTGTTCTTTCATGTAGCATTCAATGAATGAAGCTTCTTTGTTGTTAGAACTGCATGCATAAAAATAGATTTCAATATGTTGGAGTTGGATTACGGGTCATCCATGTGGGTTAACTCGATCCTATTCAAAAAATATAAATAAAAAGGAACAGAAAAGAAGCATATCTATTTATAGAGGTCCACCTAATTGTATATTATAAATTTCAGTAATTTTATCGAAACACATATCTATTTATTTAAAATTATTATTCAACACTTATATCATTTGTATTAATATCGTCCTTTAATCTGCCGATTACTGTTAAAGCTCGAAGAATCAAACGCTCATTTATTACCCATTCAAATGTCTCTTTGGTAATATTTTCCTCCATAACACACAAGAAAGTTGTTGCAGCCATCATAACAGTAGTACTTACAATTGCAACTTTCATGTACTCCTCGCATTTTGGAATATAGACATCATTTAACCATAGTGCTTCCTTGAGATATGCTCTAGCTACTTTCTTCATCTTGATGATTTATGAAGTTTTGATGATAGACACATCTTGATATGCAAACCGATTTTAAAAGGGTTTCAAAAAGAAGAGTCAAAAAGGAATTAAAGCAAGAAAGCAGAGCAAAAGAAGGAAACAATTGAAGCAAGAAAGCAAAGCTAAAGAAGGAAACAAATAAAAGAGGAAGTTGTGTGCTAACAGGATTTGTAATAAAAGGTCAAAAATAAATCCTTTCCTTTTCGTACACAACTTTATGTCGTTTCCTTGTATACATTGGACACCAATCTTTCAACTCTATAAAAGGATGTCAAAAACAGACAAGACAGATTGTCTTTTGCAGCATCAAGAAACGAGAGGAAGAAAGAGTAAGAAAATACGCAAAAGCCTACTATATTGAGAGTTCTTAGGAATAGAATTCAAGAAGTTCTATATGTTGACACCTAATTTTGACCCTCCCCGGTAATAATTAATTTCGAGCTTCTTAATTTTCAAACGATTTAAAGTAATCAATTTTAGAAATTTTGAAAAAAATTAAATAAAAATATAAAAATATAAAAATAAATATATATATATATATATAATAATATAGTTTGCAACTTATTTTAAGATAGTGTTCTCACTTTTTATAATCTTTAGATAATATATATGTTTTACATAAATATACATAATTAGTATATTGTATGATTATTAAAAAATATCCTCAAAAAGATTTTGTTTTAGTTAAATATTTGGTTCATTAGTTTAAGTTGTGTAATAGCTTATATTTTAAATTATTTAGTTTATATTTGAGTTAATTATTTTATTTCATTGAGATTAAGAAACTTGTTAATTAATTAATATTAATTCATCCTATTTAGAATTTAGCCGAATTCATGAATATTCATCCGATTTTGGCTAAATTCTTAATTAGCTTGGCCGAATTCGCAACCCGTAAAGCCATTTCCTAATTCCAATCTAACTTACCTTCTTGGACCCTTTTTGGACCAATTTTGGGCCTTTTCTCTTACTTATCCAGCAGACCCAATCTTAATTCCCAGCCCAATTATTTTCTGCTAAAAAGAAACCCATTCCCAACCCAAACCCAATTCCTCTAACAAGACCAACAATGCTATACTAAAAACAAAAAAACAAAAACAGACGCAGCAGCAACATTACAATACCAAAACAGTACATATCCTCTGTATAGCGTCTTCAGCCTCAACGTCCCTCTCCACTGTGCGATTTCAGCAGTCCATTTCCAGCCATCAAGCACGTGTTTTCGTCCTTGCCACGTGAGATCGTTCCACGTGGCATCTCAAGGACATTAGAGTCGATTTGAGGCGTTGATTCGGCCTTTCCCCTTCCGGAATAGGGCAAAAATTTCAGAAAAAGCATGTCTCCCTTCAATGGTGAAAGGTTTTGAAATTTGAATTTGAATGGAGCCGATTCTCATCTGGATTCCATCCGATTCCCCCCAAAATATGCCCTAATAATCCCTTGTATATATTCTCTTCTTAGTCACTGTTTGGAGGGGATGGAAAAATAATATATATATATATACAACTTCTCATCAGAAAAAAGAATTTTTGGCTAGAGAAATTAAAAGCTATTCGAATCCCAGACATTTTGGTAACTAAAAATCACTGTTCGTATTGTTCTCGTTTCGTTTCTGGCGAAGTTAAGCTCGTAGTCGTGGTGGGAGTTGTGCTCTTCTCGTCTGTCCCAGATTTGCTACACCGTTAAAGGTAATACACATTTTTTATTCAACTATCTTTGCTTTTAATACGTTGTTGGTGTGTGGGCTGTTTACATGATGATGCTTGAGCTTATTGTGACTCACTGTTTATCGTGAATCGATTTGTGGTTGGTTCGTTTGTTTAAAGGTTGAAGGTTTTCGTATATTTTATCTATTGTTTCATCGGTTGGTCTCTACTGTGACCTGAACATATGTAGAAATATTGAAATGTTGGTGTTTTGATTGATGCTACTCTTATTGTCTTAGTTTTTCTATGATACTTCTATGATGGGTTTCGAAATTTTCTTGTTAATCTCGGTCTGTGTCTATTTGCTATGAATCGGCGTTATGCCTCCGTACCCGACATCATATCCTTTGTTCTTTCGTCCCGAGTTGAAAGAACGAATCAAGGTGTCAACATTTCGAGGTTGTGTGTTGTCCCTGCTATTTTTCTTCAATCTCTGTTCTTTCCATATTTTTTGCACTTTCTCCCATGCTACCGGTTGTTTACTATGTCAGTTTTAAATATTTAATACACCATATCACATTTCCAGCGTGCTAAGTTTTAAAAGGATAAGGGTTGTATGTTGTCTATGGTACCTTCTTTCTTTTAAAAAAATAAAATAAAATTGCTAGAATCATTGGCCACTTTGTTTAGGCCATGAAACATGTATTTGTCTTGTTACTTGTACTAGTCTTTTCAAAAATACATAGCCATATTTCCTTCGCTATTTGAGATCACCAAGCAGTAAAAAAAAAAGAATACTAATACTTTTCATTATATTATTTCATTCCCCTTTTTGTGATAAAATGATTGTTTGACTACACAAGATTTAATGTATTAATTTGGTGTAATTCTTTTCTATGTTTTGGTTTACTTATTTGATTAAGTTGGTATTAAAAGTTCTCTAAATATGCTCTTTTCTCAAGTCATTGGAAAAATTAAATTCACTAACATGTTTTCCCTTTCTTTTTTTTTCTTGTCGAATGTGAATCCCTCTTGAGTCCGTGGGGACTTCGCTTCCTATCCTTGCATTTCGGAGATCGTGCTTTTCTTTAACGAGTCCAAATAGCCAGCGAACAGGTTACAGGCAGTGCAAAGGCTGGAAATTGAATTTTTCAGATCCCGAAAATCATGAAAATAGGCCAATATATCTGTTGTATACACTGGTATACAGCCGGTATACAGCCGGAAATACGATTTACGGGTTGCAAATATATAGGAAATGCTAGTTTGATGATAAAGTACAGGTCAAAGTATGATGTTCAAGAAAAAAAACGCAGAAATACGGACCCAAATACGATCCGTATATAGGGATATACATAAAGGCGTATACACAGATTTCTTGAAAGGAATGGGGGCCAAAAGCCCAAAGGAATTTCAGCAAGTCTAAAATTGGGCCAAAGGCCCAAAGTTGATATTCCTCTCCTTACTCTTATTTATTTTGTTATATTTGACTAACGTTTTGATTATCTTATGATTTGATTTGATTAAATTCCCCAAGAATGGTCATTTCATTTTATTTTCGAATTAAAGATATATATTTTATTACTTAGTTTTTATTTTAATATTAGTCTTATCAACACTTAAATTATTTCCCCTTAGAAAATTCCCCTCTAGTTCATTTCCCTTTAGATAAATAAAATGATAAAAAATAATAATAGTAATAAATAAGTAGCTTAAAATAAATGAGCTTTTTACTTAATTAAAATTTCAAAAATTAGTTAAAATAAATAAGTCCTTTTATTTAGTCAAAATTTCAAAATTAGTTAAAATAAGTAAGTTCTCTTATTTAGTTAGAATTTCAAAATAAGTCATAAATAAATGAGTTCTTTTACTTAGTTAAAGTTTTCAAAAAATTTAGTTAAGAATAAATGAGTTCTTTTACTTAGTTAAAGTTTTCAAAAAATTTAGTTAAAAATAAATAAGTTCTTTACTTAGCTAAAGTTTTTTTTTTCTCAAAATTAGTTAAAATAAAATGCGTTATTTTACTTAGTTAAAATTTTAAAATTAGTCAAAATCATTTTGGTCAAATTGTCGGTCAACCGCGAGTTAGCGGGCATTCCGAGGGCCTAACACCTTCTCGGAATGTACGTTGAACTTCGAACCCTTTTCAATTGATTTTATCTGTTTTAAATCTTTTGAAAAACCTTGAGATTTTTCTTGATTTTTACTAAAAAAAATTAAGTGGCGACTCTGTCCTTTTGGAAACCCGATTTCTCTTAAACCATAAGTTTAATCGGTTTTTCGAAAACTCAGTCATTTTCCTTTTACATATATTTTTAAATAAAACACTATAGTTAGAATTTCTTGTGT